>NC_135552.1:18022180-18187180 GCF_964340395.1 Glandiceps talaboti
TTGAAAACATTATTAAAAATCAGAAAATATAGGAGGGCCATTTAGAGACACACAAGTTGTATAAATGTGTTGTGTACTTTACTATCTTTGAGTAGCCCATTTCACTCCACAGCTAGGTTTTGAGAACCCCATCCCATGTGGTCATTTTTGAGTGACCACACTCATATGAGTTGTCAGTTGTCTTTCAATGTGTATAAACTGGCTAGTACAGATGAAATGGTAATCTATTTGTATGTAAAACCACAGGGAGCTCAGGCTTAGTTAGTTTTTTAAAGAAAAAACAAACAAACAAACAAACAAACAAACAAACAAACAAAAACACGAATGAATGAATGAATAAATAAATGAATAAATAAACAAACAAACAAACAAACAAACAAACAAACAAATAAATAAATAAATAAACAAATACTGACAAACATCAACAATAGAGTAATCACAAATGATGGAATGATTCGCAGTAATAGTATCAAGAATTAGTGAGTGTATGATTTCCTAGGTGCAAAATAGTCACAATTTCAAATACCCCCCCCCCCCCCCCCCACCCAAAAGCTTTTTGGGGAATGTGGAATTGTGACTATTTTGCGTATAGGAAAACACATACTAATTCTTGATACTGTGAAACATTCCATTATTGTTGATACTGATTTGTGATTACTCTAGTGTTGATGTTTGTAGGTATTTCTTTCTTTCTTTCTTTATTTGCTAATGTGTTTGTTTGTTTGTTTGTTAGTTTGTTTGTTTGTTTGTTTGCGCCTGAGTTCCCTGCGCTAAAACTAGTATTGTCAACTTATTGTTTCTACCACAGGTCTCCCCGTTGATGTATCTGGTTCATTCAATTCTACCCCGTCATCAATTCCAACCTCGTTGACACTGGATTCCGACACTATTGTCACCTCATTTCACGTCGATAGTAGTGCATACTTGGTATCGTACCAGCAACAAGGTAGTGGAAATGGGATTCATATACACGAGATTACGTC
The DNA here is from genome assembly GCF_964340395.1 of Glandiceps talaboti. Taxonomy (NCBI): domain Eukaryota; kingdom Metazoa; phylum Hemichordata; class Enteropneusta; family Spengelidae; genus Glandiceps; species Glandiceps talaboti. The sequence goes on from NC_135552.1 coordinate 18,023,164, forward strand.
CGACGATCCATTGACTTTTACCAAGGTTCAAACTGTATCACGACTTTTCGTCAAACACGTTGAAGCTTTTGACATGAACGGTGATCAGTATATTGCTGTTACTGTCAGCGATGTCAGCAACACAGGTCAGCATTCATCAATTTACAAATGGAATAGTGGTAACAACAAATTCGACGAATTGCAAATTATCCCTACAGAAACTCTTAACGAACTCCGATTTCATTTCTTTACTTCTACCACTGGTGGCGCTTTCTTAGTTCAAACGGCTGACGTTGTTAGCGGTGGTCACAAAACCATATTATATGAATGGTCAGATAATCTTAATAAGTTTTCAGAAATTCAAGACATATCTTCCATCGAATCGAGTCAGGCTGTCACATTTATCGAGAATTGCAAGTTGTACTTGGTTTTGTCTTCAAATGTCGCTAGCAACCTTCCTAAAGTTTTTGTACAGGATGCCGATTCTCCTTACCATTTCTCAGAAATCAGGGATCCTGTAATCGAAAGTGCGAAATTCCACTTTCTTGCAAACCTACTGTTCAATAATGAGCAATACATAATAACTAGTTGGGACTTAAATATGAAACCTCCAGTGTACAAATGGGATGAAACAAATCAAAACTTCGCACAAGTGAGTTTTACGGCATCTACAGACGCTACACTCTCCGTGGCGGGTTCTATTATTCAATCATTTGAAATTGATTCCTATCCATTCGCAGTATTCGTAAGTTTGTCGATATTATCAAACAGCCGCCAGGTACGTCTCGTTAAACCACAACTCGATACCAACGAATTTGAGATTCATCAAGATTTACCGACTCCAAACGCAGATGAGACACCCTTTGCTGTCCACGTATTCGAAGCCTTTGCGCAGACGTACACAATTTTCGGTATAAACAATGTCAATGATGTCAATGATATGATACAAACACTAAAGTGGAATAATGATTAGTAGACGTGTACACCAAAATTGAACGCTTTCGACCATTTTCCGACTCGATCACTCATATCATGTGATTGATATGTTTTTGACGACAATAACCGCCTTCCAATTTGTACATACTGGTGACGGGACACAATCAACTTGCTTACGATATAATAAAGTCTCAATTGAAAATTTTATTTCATCGGATGTTTGTTTTCGGAAATATCCACTTAAAATTACAGCAAGACGAGAAGCGAACAATTGCAGTGAAACTTAGATAAGATCTATGATATCCATATAAACAACTTAGTTTGGAGTTTGTCACAGGATTAATATCTTAATATACAGTTTCTATCAACTTCTTTCGGGTGGTGATCGGTTGATTTTTTTCATCATTGACATTATAGTAGCGGGATAAAGTATAAGATGGTTCTACTGTATATAATTATAATATTTCATTTTGAAAAATATATAAATACTATTCAATGGCAACATGCATGGAATTGCGATAAAAATGTCCATTCAAGCAAGTTAGTGGAACTCATCGTCAGTAACAATATACTATTCTTGGCGTGTGTATATTGTCAGCGATTATTCGGATTGTAGTTATTCGTATTATTATCATAAGAAATTTGTTGTCTGTAGTTTACCCATTTTCGTTTGTATTGAACAGTGCAGCATTTATTAATTATTTGTGTATGTTTTAGAAACTTGTTATCTGTACATATATCCTTAAGCTTTATATTGTAAATTTAGAATATTGTGTAAATATTCTACGCTGATAATCAGTCAGTACTTTCACTTGGTTCGCAATATTAACTTTCAATTCTTTACAATGGTGGGTGACTTATAATATTATTATTCTCATATATAATGGAATGTACTAAGATGCTCATATTATTGTTTCATTAAATTTCATTCTGATATCATTGCAAAGCAGCCTGTTTGTGTTGGTCTTCTTTATTGAGGTACTATACGATTCATGGGGGGGAGGGGGGGGTTAGAGGGGTGGAATTCATAAGGCCCCATCATAAACCGTAGATACACAAACTTGAACAGGAACAGGCAAACAAACACACACACACACACACACACACATACACATACATACATACATACATACATACATACATACATACATACATACATACATACATACATACATACATACATACATACATACATAAATATATATATATATATATATATATATATATATATATATATATATATATATATATATATATATATATACATATATAGCTATCGTGGATCAGAATGATTCATTTGTAAGGTTCAAATTCAGTCCTGTTGCAATCTATTTCCCTGAAAAGCCCATATAATTATAGAACATTTTATATGTTGACTAGAACAGTCTGAGCAACGATTTATTAACAGTCATAAACCATGAATAAAAACACACGTTATACGATACAAATATGGTTTGCCACTCTAACTATCACATTGGTGGACTTCAAATCGAATTGATCAGACTTTATTTCTGCACTACACCGATGTTTAAGTACATGTATAGTGAAAATTCTGACTGAAAGGTAAACAGACACATCTGGAAAAAACACCCACGAAACCTTGGGACATGGCTGACCATGGATCTTTAATGAGATTCCATTATAGATTCATGGACTGACTTAGCATAGGATAGTACAATACCAGAAGCAGCGATTACGAATCTCTGTCACCAGATTAATAGTCTAACTGCTAGACCTCGGACTTTCTTCTGAAAGGTGCAATCGATATATTCTCGATAGTGGTCTGAGGTGCAATCGAGGGCGATTTCTTCTGAAAGGTGCTGTCGTCCTCACTAGCCACCTTCGGTCGCCTTCACAGTGAGCAAAATAGCCTGAGAAGTCTAGCAGCAAGACTACCAGATTAGCTGTAGTTTCACTACGAGTATTTGAATATCATGCTATGAAAGTATGGTTCCACTCTTCTTGTACACGGTTAACATATATATGGAACACTTCGATAACGAAAATGTCATCTGTCAATTTTTGTTTCGCGAGTGACTGACAGATTGTCCTATTTTGATATTGCTGGTTTCATAGACTCTATTGACCCAAGGCGTTTTATAACACGTGTAAATAATCATTTAAATTGAATACGTTACCACTTGAATACATCCATATCATATTGAGTAGCTACCATCAAACTGAATGTACGTACGATTTAATTAATCCTGGTGTAGTGACGTCATTCTGTGACGTCAGAAGTTTACCATATTTGTACTACCGAAAGTGTTGTCACAATGAACGGATTCAAAATAAACCGTTGTATTTTGAGTGAATAACTCAACTTTAAACACTACAATCGATAAAAATTATGAGTATCGTACAACCTATATCAGAAGATAAGACCCTATATGCTTAATTGTTATCGATACTTCAGTCAAGAGTGAGTGATAAAACGAGTTTTGCTAGTGAAATCACAACGAACATATGGCTTGATATTTCCATAATAGATTCCTACATTACCTTTTGTCAGTACGGCTCTATGCGTAGTTTACCAAATTGTAAAGGTGAACGCACAATTTGAGTCCTTAATAAAACTACGTGATGAATATATTAATGAATATATTTTAAAAAATGATCTCCGGGTTCTTATATCTCCCAATTGTTGTATTGTATATCATTCTCAATCCATTCTTGATTAATCGGAAGATGTTACTTTGAAATCCATCCATCTATAAATTGTTCTTTATCAAAACTTGGATGCTATGAGGTGTGAATTTTTATTGAGTAGATGTACCGTACGGTTTCATTGATAAAAATGTAGCACTGCACCGTATGAAATGAGTTGCTATTGTATTGTATAATTAATTTTTTTTATAACTTATGAGGACTTCTGAAAACATGGTTGAAACGCATGATTGCAGAAATTAGAACAAGATGGACAACTTACTCTTATAAATAAACTATCCTGACACATTGGTATCTATTAGTGAATTTCTTTGTTCACTATCACATTTGGAAGACAAAATAAAAGAGTGGGGGAAATACTTAAGGGTGGACAGTTTTAATTTCGGTAAAGCTATCGATATCGGTGTTACTCATTCTGTCGATGGTACAGGAGTGACTGAGAAGTGTCTTCACATTTGTGTAGGTGAGTAGATTAAAATTATTAAATGTTTGAAAACTTGATAAATCTAGTAATATTAGTAACGGGGAAGGGAGGATTCGCTGTCTACAACAAACAGGCAAATGACTTTTATCATATGAATAAGAGGATAGGGGTAATGAAACCCATGTATTGTGAGAAATGCAAGTCTTTTCACAAGATAATCTTTAATGAGGGTCTCTTGGATTTAATAATAACGTTGTCAGTGTTATATACTAGATCAGTGTTATACTAGATCAATGTATTGTATAATTGAAACCACACTTTGCAGAGAACTCTTCTCTCTCTATACACTTTTGCAGAGAACTCTCCACTCTATATGCATCTTTGCAGAGAAATCTCCACTCTATATGCACTTTTGCAGAGAACTCTCCACTCTATATACATCTTTGCAGAGAACTCTCCACTCTATACGCACCTTTGCAGAGAACTCTCCTCTCTATATGCACTTTTGCAGAGAATTCTTCTCTATATATACACCTTTGCAGAGAACTCTTCTCTCTATACACCTTTGCAGAGAAATCTCCACTCTATACGCACCTTTGCAGAGAACTCTCCACTCTATATACACCTTTGCAGAGAACTCTCCACTCTATACGCACCTTTGCAGAGAACTCTCCTCTCTATATGCACCTTTGCAGAGAACTCTTCTCTCTATATACACCGTTGCAGAGAACTCTTCTCTCTCTATACACCTTTGCAGAGAACCCCTCTCTATATACACCTTTGCAGAGAACTCTTCTCTATATATACACCTTTGCAGAGAATTCTTCTCTCTATATACACCTTTGCAGAGAATTCTTCTCTCTATACACACTTTTGCAAAGAACTCTTCTCTCTATATACACCTTTCTATATATCGCTCTAGCAAACTTTTCCGAAGCGAAAATTTACAATCATTATTGCTTTTTCTCTTTTCTTTATTCGGTTTTTTGATAAATACAGTTAACAAAATGCAGTGAGATAATTTGAAAGGTTTGAAAGAATTCGATTTGTTAATATAGTACACATACGGATGGATGGAACCAATTCACACTGTCACTGTCCTGGTTCTAAAGTTCTCCTTCCATCCACAATGTTCCTTGTATTACATTATAAATATGCGTTTACATTCTTTGTCCTAGATCTCTGCATCGATGATGACTCCTTGGAGTGGATCGCTGTTATTTTGGTTATTATTGGCCAACCATATCAATCGCTTTCAATGTGTTAATACAGAGTTGTTTGGGGTAAGGATAACATTAAATTATGTACAGAATTGATTCGAGCTTTACGTTTAGTAATTCACATCCTCTACTGCAAAGTTATATTAAGTTATAGTGTTACATTTAATGATTTCCACCCACTGCCACAAAGTGATATGAAGTTATAGTGTTACATTTAATGATTTACACCCACTGCCACAAAGTGATATGAAGTTATAGTGTTACATTTAAGTGATATTAAGTGATAGTGTTACATTTAATGATTCCCACCCTCTGCTACAAAGTGATATGAAGTTATAGTGTTACATTTAATGATTCACACCCTCTGCTACAAAATGATGTGAAGTTATAGAGTTAAAATGTACATGTATATCCGTTTTACTAACTATTGGTGACTTGGTTAACCTGTTACTATGTTACTGCTACTAAGTGGTGTTATATTACATGATATACTAAAATACAAATGCAGTATAACATTTTTTTTTTAAAAATCACGCGTTGACGTCAAAATCGTCGCGAATACCACCAAAATCACTATTACCAAGACAAACACTAGCACTACCACAATCATCACTCCCACCGTGACCAACACGAGCATACCACATACACCACTACCACCGCAATCACCACAGACACCACTACCACCACCATGACCAACAAGATCACCATCACGGTCGACAATACCACCAAGACCAACACGAACACCTTCAAAGTCGTCAATAACAATATTACCAACATAGTCACCACCACAATCGCGACCATAACCATGACCAACACGAATACCACTAACACCATGACTTATACGAGCACAACCAGATCCCCACTGCCACAATGACTAACAAGAGCACCACCACAATCACCATTACCACCATGACCAACACGAACACCACCAAAGTCGTCAATACCACTGTCACCAATGCGAACACCACCACAATCCCCACTACCATCATGACCAACACGAACACCACAGTCACCACTGCTACTATAACTAACACGATCTCTACCACAGTCGACACTACCACTGTGACCAACACGAGTGCCACTACAATCACCACTATCACCATGACCAAAACGAACAACACCACAATCAACACTTCCACCATGACCAACATGTTCACCACAACAGTCACTTCTTTAACCATGGCCAACAGGAACACCACCATAATCACCACAACTAACACGAATACCACCACAATCACCACGACTAACACGAATACCACCAGAGTCGCCACTACCACCATGAGTACCACCACAATCAACAGAGCCACCATGGCCAGCACGAACACCACCACAATCACCACCGCCATCATGACCACCATTGTCATTCTACTAAACACCATTTATCCTTACTTTATTTGCCATTCTGTTCATTTCTTAGAACGATGTAGTGTTCGAATTCGAACCGAATCAAAGGATGGTACGAGGTAAGTTCTGGGTTTATAGAAACTGAGCATCGTCACTGATGCTTGTTACCGAAAATATGAAAGGCGTTTCCACTAATTTACAAAAGTTGAAATTACAGTCGTTTTCATTAAACTTTTGGGATAAATCTGACTGAGTACAACACCAGAAAACGGTTATATACATTAGACAACATGCATCTAATTGACGAAACAAATACCTCATAATTTAACTGTTGAATCCTCAATATCGCTATTTCTGATATAAAGATTATCATGTCTAAAATCCTATTTCCATGTACGACTGTTGCTGTATATGGGTGACCTTCTATTTCAATAGTTACGTATATATGTACTGGCGAACTTATAAAGACAAACAGTTGGGCATTATATCTTACGTCACTATCCCAAACAACAAAAACACAACTACAGTTTTAGATCTCACTTTTAAGGTGCAGACAGGTCGTTTTTTATTGTTTCTAATTTCTGATTACGACTTTAGTACACGATTGTACATGATGCCTCTTAATTTTGCCTGTGGTAGTTTTATTTTTATATTACACCATTTTTATATTCGTTCCTGATTTGCAGATAAGTTCGAAACGCGGTACTTTAAGCATGTGAAAAAGACATTTACGCTCTTAGATTGTTCATATATTTCATGCATGCATGGACTGTCATTCTATTCTTCAGACACCCACAAGAGGTCAGCTGCAGATGTTCTCACCATATGCAAATACTATCAAATAAATGCAGAGAGTTTATCATGGTTAGAAAGTCAGACAGTTTGTGAAAATAAGCCTGGTGGTGGTCAGCTGGCTGAAATTGGAAACGTACTGCTTAATGACAGGCTATCCAGTATCATTTTGAGTAACAACTTGGGGAGTGCATGGTTTGATGCTTCGGACTCCGTCAATGACGACAGTGCTATATGTCTTTCCTTCAACAATTGGCAGAACGACTTGGTACCACAACCCCCTGTAATGTGTGCTGTCATAATGTAAGTATTTTGACTAATTCATATTTGCTGTTATTATTGTTAGTGTCGTTATTGTTTGTGGTATGTTATCTGAGTTGTTATTTTGGTGGTTTATTATATTCCAGTATAGAGTTGTATAATAATATTATGATTTTAATATTGACGGACTTCAGACTAATTTACGTTCATTTCTAGGTGTGATGGATATTGGCAAGAGTTGGACTGTTCACAATTAAAACCATTTGTCTGTCAGCTGCACGGTAAGTATATCAAATACACACAGTACTTTCCCAAACTATCTTATTCGGTAAGCTGTCTGTCTGTCTGTCTGTCTGTCTGTCTGTCTGTCTGTCTGTCTGTCTGTCTGTCTGTCTGTCTGTCTGTCTGTCTGTCTGTGCGTCCCTCTCCACATTCAAAACTTGTCTTATATTATTGGCTGTACCGGAAGACAAAGTTATGCTAGGGTCTTAAGAACCCAGATATTTCTTAATTTCAGGAAGCCTCATCCCATTTTACTAGTAGTCAGCAGTAAATGTAGTTTACGAGTGCTTAAAATACTGTGAGAGTTGTCCATTGGGCGGCATCTACCACGTCACAATAATCAGCTGTTCCAACCAACCCTGATTTTCCACTAACCATATTGTGCCCACTAACTCGTTTTTTGTTGGTAAATATTAGTTATGTCCTGCCAACGGTGGTAAATCAAAAAGTTGACTCCTCGAAGAGACTTCCCATTTATGTTGAATGAACTATATGAATTGATAACCATAATTTCATCTGTCAATTTACATCATATTACATGCACCGCGAGTACTAACATTTAACATTTTAACCAGTACACACAACATACTTTTGATGAGCTGGGAGCTTTCAACTTCAAACAGTCAGTCGTGTTCACTCTCGATAGATGGCGCTGTTTGTGATGATGTCACACAGAGAATGCTCCCGTAGATATTAGGGGAGAAACAATCTGATTAAAATCCGATGTAGATGTCGGCTAATCGTTCATTTTTATTTTACTTCCGTCTAGAGGCGGCCATCAAGACAAAAACGTAAACATGTATCACGAAGGTAAAACAACAATGAACGATTAGCCGACATCTACATACTTAGGATTTTAATCAGATTGGGAGAAAGTAAGCTTATTGTGTTCCATCTCTGTTCAGGTTGTTAGGGCAGCGCTTGATGTAAATGGCCTCCTTGATACCACGTTTCTGTCAGTTTAGACTCTCTATGAAGGACTTTAACGTTAGTCCACGTATCTTTGGATTTATGGTTATCCTGTAATGGTGATAGGTGTCCAATTCTTCCCGCTCTCCATGTCTTATCAAAAATACATTCAAAAATCTCAACGGAAAAGCATTCAAAAAAATTTATATTCCTTTTTTCGATCGAATTTTGAAGGAGGTAATTTTGATGTGAGTTTGTTTGGTTTCTTCCAGAGAATCCTACCATATCTGGGGGTACTTCAGAATGTGAGAGTGGTACATGTGGTAGCAACGGACAATGCCAGGACTTACCAGGTGGGGGTTACACATGCACATGTGATCCTGGTTTCCAGGGAGACCACTGTGAAATCAACATAGACGACTGTGTGTCTTCACCATGCGAGAATGGAGGTGAATGTGTAGATGGCATCGATACATACACATGTTTATGTCCCAGTGGATATGACGGCAATGTTTGTGAAAACTGTGAGTAGCTCAAGTTTACTTTACGAAATAAATTATTTGTATTAATCATGCGAGAAAGCTAACTCCGGTAGCCTATAAGTGACACGACAAAACAAAAAAATGTGTTACTTGTAGGCCACCGTAGGCTAACACATTCGTTGTGTTATTATGAAGAGTGAATCTACATAATATTTTTACAGGTTTTACAGCAAGAGTACATAACCGACTTATTTTTGGTACCTAACTTTACTGTAGACCGCCCGATGATCACATACATTTTGACAAATAAATGAGATTGTATTTAGGGGATGACGTCATAGTCTGGCGTATTTACCACGAAGCATATAGTCCAAAAATTCATTTACAAAGGGAAACGGCACCATAGGGAATAGAGACATTTTATATGAAAGGACACCTACAGAGTGGGAAGCCTTCAGTAATTACATGTGTGTGTGGGGGGGGGGGGCGGCGCCGGGGGAATGGGAATGGTCATATTTTGCAAATAGGTACATCGCGAGGGCCACATTTTAGAAAAATGCAATCAGAAAAGGTTACCATTTTACTTTGGCTCACTGTATTATCTAACTTTGCTTTATTTTGTGAATTTTACCATCCAACCGTTGCCACATCCCACAACTACCACCACTGAATCATAATATCCGAACTTACCAATCACATCACTGCTGACAACCAATGAGTGAATCAATCGCTAGTTGTTGGTGTGACGAAAGGAGTGGCTACAGAAGTGATAATTTATAGTATAGCCCTGAGTCAGTTCAATGAATTTAACTAAATATACCTTTTGAGAAAAAGCTTGTAATTGTGATTTTATTCGAAGTGAAACTTATGAGGAGACATACTATTGAATGAGGGGGAACAGTGTGGTGAGATATTTGGGACAATGTGGTGGAACGGGGATGTTGTTCTCGGTGCAGACAGAGTCGACAGATGTCCATCTGTTATTCAGCGTCTGTCATATTAGATCCAAACACACGGGATTTGATCAATTAATGCAATGCTTTTGTAAAACTTAACTGTGGTAGCAGTAAAGGGAAACATCAATGTGGTGGCAGCGGTGGGATAGTCCTTACCATTGATTCTGAGACCCATGTTCCTTTTCACGCCTGAAGGTATTTAATCCACGTTCTTAAAATATTTAAACGAGAGAGGGTCATGTTTTAGAGAGAGGAATTTGAGGGAGGGTTGGAGAACATTTTACGCAACAAACCGGGTTTGATTTCACTCCCCCCTTGTAATTACTGACGGCTCCTTAAACCTAGGCGTCAAATTTTGACCTTATGTTGACGTCACTTTTACAAGCGATGATTATGATTTGTTGTTAGGTGTTTTGGAGACAGAAGAGAAGAGTGGAGAGTGGACTGAGGTGCCGATGTCGGAAATCAACATACCAAGTGTGTCATCAGTGAAACGTATTACTTCATTTGTTCTAAAGGGAGATCAGTATATAATGATGTGTACTCATGACCAGAATGGTTGCCAGGGTTACCTATACGACAACACAGGCTTTACTTTACTTGATCAAAACAGTTTCTTCGATGACAATAATCTTGCATACGGTTGGCACGCCGAACCCTTTATGATTAACGACGAACAATACCTCGCCATTGCAGTTAACAAAGTATCCAACGGCTTGGACTCGTCATCACTAGTCCTAAAATGGCAGGGTTCCAAATTCATCCTAGTCGACAGTTTCCCATTCACATCAGTAGGTGGAAGCCATTTTCACTTTTTCAGTTCCGTACATGGTCATTTTCTTGTTCTGTCAAACACACAAAGTTTAGATTTATTCATAGTGGATAGTATTGTATACAAATGGGATGACGTCACCAGCAAATTCACAACCTTCCAAGCTATCACGACGAACAGAGCTACTGAATCGATATCTTTTACTGATCAGCAGACAACGTATTTGTTGTTTGCTGAGGATCAAGCTATTGCCTTGTATAGGCTAAGCGATGACGGTACCCTATTTGAAACCCACATTGACAGTCTACCTTTTTCCCAACCCCGAGGCTATGCCAAGTTCTGGTTTCAATGTCAATGGCATTTAGTCGTATATGTCAACGACGCATCTGTGTATGTATGGCAAAATGATGAACTTATCCTGACTACAGACAAATCAACTAATAGTTTCATGATAACGACAGAGGGAGGAGCGTGCACGTTTGTAGCAGATGGCTATCCGTTCCTGGTGACGACAACTTCATTTATGTTTAGTACAAACAGACCAAGAATATCAGACTTACTTGTTGAAAACGTTGACAGCGATTTTTCGTCTTCTGGTAAAACATGTCATAGCTTTGCCTACAACGGAAACACTTATCTACTACTGGGTGATGCACTAACTCCATTCTATCAATGGCAGTGACCAATTTGACATGCTGGAGGTTTTAATCAATCAAACAAAAAAAACAACAACAAAGTAACTTACAAATTGTATATTTCAATCATGAAAATAGAATAATTTACGAAATATGAAATGATATGTAATAACTTAAGATGATATCAGGGATACTATAATGTACACATATTTGCCATGAGGTGTAATGTACACATGCTTGTCATGAGGAATACAGCATACCATAATGTACACATACTTGTAATGAGGTATACTGCATGCTGTAATGTACACATGTTTGTCATGAGGTATACAACATACTGTAATGTACACATACTTGTCATGAGGTATACTGCATACTGTAATGTACACATACTTGTCATGAGGTATACTTAATACTGTAATGTACACATACTTGTCATGAGGTATACTTAATACTGTAATGTACACATGCTTGTCATGAGGTATGCTGCATACTGTAATGTACACATACCTGTAATGTACACATGTCATGAGGTATACTGCATACTAATGTTCATGTACTCGTCATGACGTATACAGCATACTGTAATGTACACAAAGGGCCAACTTTTCATGGGGCATGGTGTCAAATATTCATGTTATGATATATTCAATTTGTTGTTATGGTGATGGGTTCATGTATGTTTCATTAAATCTAAAGAATCTAGACTTGGCAGTTAATGAGCAACATTCACGTATTTTGACTGGGTACTGTTTAAGTGTCAGGGGAGGGGGCAACTTTGTGGAGAATGATACGGGGAAGCTCCTATGAGACCTCCAAACCCAAACCCACACATAACAAAAAGGAGATCCTTTCTCAAATATGCCAATTGCATCACATAAAATAGATACTATACGGGTGTACAATACATGCAGGCGGCAGTTCGTATGATGAAATAGATAAAATTTGATCAAAATAATAGTTTTTGAGAAATAAAATATCAATTGTAAGAATTATTTTGAAAATTTGAAAATTACACAAATGTTCTGGGCGAAAATTAAAGCAAAATCTACAGGTCCAGTTGGGCAGGGGACAAGAAAAGACCATCCCTTTCCAGCAGACTCTCCCCGTATGGCCGTCTATGGGAGTTGCCCCCCCCCCCCCCCAACCTTGTTACTTAACATCCGGGTAGCTGTATCTGAAATCATAGCTTCATAACATTTGTTCGTGTTATGTACTAATTTATGTTATTGTACTCGCAGAAGAATTTCCAATCACCCAGTGATCAAGCACCATTAACATCTCTCAATTTTACATTGTTTTGACAAATAGATCTCGAAATTGTTTAGTTTTAAAATATACAGTACTATCAACTACTAGCAAACAGGTCAATCAGATAATTGGAATTATTGACCTGTTTCTAGTTAAGGTTTGGTTTATTACAAAAACGCACGAAAAAAACTAGCGAACACGTTACAGCCACTAATGATGTTGAATGCAAGTTAAGATAAGATAAGTTAAGATATGAAGTGTTCTGTTGTTCATTTGTCATTAAACTTTGTCTCTGCAACATATATATATATATCATTATGAACTATCATTTATGTATTTCTATATCCTTAGTATGTCCTGTAATATCATATACAATTTCAACTATCGCTATCAAGTATTCAATAAATGAATGAAAAGTTAACTTTGTTTATTTGATTATTTTAGCCATTGGCTATACCATGACTTTTGTACGACTTGAAATCATATTGTCATTATTCGATGCAATTATCAAGTCGTTGTTAGATGGTCGTGTCTTCCTGCTTGTAATGATGTCCTTAAAAATTTTGCCATATTCACCGAAGATACAAAAAAGTACAAACATTTCCATGTTACGTCGTTAGATGGCACTTTCATAAGGATGTGTAGTATGTAAGAAATAACAGAAATTTCGAGTGATAACTTCTTAATGAGGCCTTGAACACGGTTCCATCGTTGCATAGTCTGCCATAGATACAGGGTGAACCTGTTCACTTTACGGATTTAGGGATTGGTTTTTTTTTTTTTACAAAACAACTCTCCAACATCTGATTTTAATAAAATCAGTTCCTAAACTTTTGTATTTTACTGTAAGGTGAACCTTGGCTGATTCCCGGTGTATATTATACCCTGGCCATTTTATGCCAAGATTCCTTACCTAAGCCTTTCATTACTGCACGGATATGATATTTATAATACCTTAAATTCCTTCACATTTCACCCAGGGATCTAAGAACCTTCACCCTGGCGTCAATTCTTCGTTACTGATTTTCGTTGCGAATACATACAATCAATATAACTTCTTGAGAAATGTTTCCCTCTGATTTAGTACAAAGAGAGTGGTATATATTTCATGATTCTGAGACTGAGATCGTGTATTCTAAATGTAACTTGTAACTGCACTACGAAAAATTTAATCTTCCAACTTCAAATAAAACTACAAATTGAAAACAAAAATTGAAATCTGATTTCACTATAGTTGATTATAATTCAGCGAGAGGTAAGCTAACAAAATAGTCAAATCGGATATTCGGAAATTCTTGTGAACCTTGTTTTTTCGTCGGCTGTGTTGACGAACACTTGCCAAACGGTGGATCTGATCTGATTTGTCAATATCAACAGAGTAATAAGATTTATTCTGACGAAGAGCTTACCAATTAATTTTGCTGTGATGAAAGCTCACACATCAATAGTTTCGTCAAACCTCTAACATTTATCACAAGTGCGTATATTAGAAATTTGTACACAGGGAACGTAAATTAGACTTAATCGAATAATTGCTTGACTTTCAAAGCGGAATGATGAAGTGGACAACAGCTGGAATGAGGAATACACCGTGCTAGATTGAATATGATTTAGATACGTGATACAGGAAATTACTCATTTTTATACAATAGTGGTGAGATATATTTCATATTTTCTACGTCAATGGTTGATAAAATGAATTGTTAATGTGATAGCGGTCTTTTATTCACTTTACTACATACCATATGGTAACAGCAATCACTGAATGACAACCAACAATCTTTGTTACATTGTATTATGCTGCGTGGCAAGCACTATTGGATGTTTCTACTGTTTCCTACGTTGTCGTGGAGATCGCTCCCAATACTGTGAAGCGAGTAAATTAAATGTCGATAACAGTAACCAATACATATTCCACTTTTTAAAGTTATTATTCCCCTCCCTTTGGAGAACCCCCCCCCCCCCAAATACCAGACGAATGCAAAAACGAGACTTAACCACCGCGAAATTTGCTTTTAAAAAAAAAGTATTTGAAACTTCACCTGTAGTGAAGAAGTGTAGAAAAAGAGAAAATATGAATCTCAAAGCATAGGCCTATGCTCAAAGTATGTTTCGCAGAATGTGTCGTTTTTGCCTCTGAAGAGCCAGGAACTTAGCCCGAATCATAATCGTTTTATCGTTCACATCACCAAATACATTACAACAAGTGCAATGACTAGATTTGGGCAGTGGATTCATTCGATATATTACCTGGTCTAAAATATAAAGTGGAATATAACTCTAATTCCAGCTTAGACGTTGCATGAAAAGTATTCAACTGGATAATCCTACGGAGTATAAATACTGCTTGAACTTACTGACTAAGTTTTCAATGGAGGATATCAATTGTTGGTACTAGCCTAAACATATCTATTTTGAATACACTGTCAGACTATCTGTTACTACAAATTATCTTGTCAAGTTTGAGATTGGCTCCTATGTTTGGATTTAGTTCAGCTAAATCTTTCGATATATTTTTCCTTCATGATTATATCCATGGTATGTATGTATGTATGTATGTATGTATGTATGTATGTATGTATGTATGTATGTATGTATGTATGTATGCCTGCCTGCCTGCCTGCCTGCCTACCTGTCTGTCTGTCTGTCTGTCTGTCTGTCTGTCTGTCTGTCTGTCTGTCTAACTGTCTGTCTGTCTCTCTGTGTGTATGTATGTGTGTGTATGTATGTATGTATGTATGTATGTATGTATGTATGTATGTATGTATGAATTTATGTATGTATGTATGTATGTATGTATGTATGTATGTATGTATGTATGTATGTATGTATGTATGTATGTATGTATGTATGTATGTATGTATGTATGGTTTCTTTTATTAATGAGAAATATTGAAATGAAACCGTTGTTATCAGGAAGCAAACTCAGACCAATCATATACAGTGCGTATATTCAAACATATATTTACTATGCATGTTTTTGTAGTCTGGTATTCTTTAATACTTTAATAACTTTATGGCGTTGCACATTTTAACATTAGAGGAGAATGTTATCGAAAATATACTTTAGAAAATGAATGAATGAATGAATGGATGGATGAATGAATGAGTGAGTGAGTGAGTGAGTGAGTGAGTGAATGA
The DNA here is from genome assembly GCF_964340395.1 of Glandiceps talaboti. Taxonomy (NCBI): domain Eukaryota; kingdom Metazoa; phylum Hemichordata; class Enteropneusta; family Spengelidae; genus Glandiceps; species Glandiceps talaboti. The sequence continues at coordinate 18,039,215 of NC_135552.1, forward strand.
ATGAATGCATGCATGCATGAATGAATCTTAAGAAGTCTTCCAGATATTTGTTGATAGACACATGCCAAACTGATAAACATATTAATTAATTAAGTAAGTAAGTAATTGATTAATCTTCTTTGGGGAAATTGGTACCAGTTTTGCTACTGTGACATACATTGTGATATTCCTAGATACTTTGACTGTTGTCTCTTACCCTTTATTATATTATATGTTCTAGTATGTCAAATGTTATTCTCTATGTTCAAGATGTTTGTTTTCGTAAGAGGGTAGAGATCGACAAACTACTAAGAGCAATTGAGTGTCATATTATTGAAATGGTTAGATCTCCGTGATTTAAAGGATCTAATGTATAGTACCTGTGGTTCCAAGAAGTGGATCTATGGTTTCAATAACTTTGATGGTCTAATTCGTAAACTCTCTGTAGTTGTAAAGTTTAAATATATCCATGAAGAATATACACAGCTATTTTTTTTACGTAATAACATATATTACATCCTTACAAGAACCATACTCACAATGTATACGGGAAGGCATGACTATCACAAAAAGAAACGCAAAACTACTTTTAATATCATCGTTGGAGTTAATAGATTATTTCAAAACAAAAATTAAATTTCAACATGACAATTTGTATTATGCATGAAGTCAACTCGTGTGTAAGAAAGTTGTTAGTTAGTTTGTTGAGTATTATCTCTTTCAATATCATGAGGAAGTCAGCCCCATTGTAACGATAACGTCGTTAATATCGCAGAGGTCAGATGTCAAAAAAGTAATTTGTTCAACCATATTTGACAAAAAATGACAAAATAAAAGTAATAATTCTAAGCAAATCAGTTAGCTAAATAAACTAGAAAGATAGACTATAAAACCATGTGGTGGTCATAAATCGACACAACACTGTACAAACATTGGTCTGGAGTGATTGTATATTCAGAAGTATTGGTATATCTAGTAAGCTATAAGATACATCATCGAAAGTATAGCCGGCCTGGTTCGTCGTATTGGACTGTCTCTCTGGGCATTATATGGTAAGAGAAATACTTTGTGTACTTACATATTTTTACAAAAGGTTGAAAGAGATTGCAAGTTATGAATTCTGGTAAAACTTCCGATTCAAGCAACTTAAGAACGTATTAAAATTTACAAAAAACATTAATAACAACAATTGTGGCTTGCAATCTCTAGAAAATTTCACAATTTTTTCAATGTTTTAAATTGCTACTTATTTGTTCTTAACAATGAAGTTTAGACATATATTCTACTTTCTACCACCGCTTTACAACCCCTCTCGCCTTGTTGAAATTTACCATGCTATACCAACTTTCTACCCCTTTCCTTCAGTTGACGTTCGTCCTGTTGTAAATTCCCACCCCTCACTCAAATGAAGTACGTCTTCTCGTATACGTATACGCACTCACTCGTACAACCCCACTCCTCTGAGTTCCCTATCGTTACACTACCATGAACACAGGCCAGTCTGGCACCAGGGGTAAATACATAATTTCTCACTGGATGAAGAATTAGGGCTGTTTCAAGTATATTACTACACAATACTAAACTTAGAACACAAAATATTCATAATTTGCGCGATCTTTAATAATGACTTAGATATTCAAAATATTTATGATTTGTTTCATATTATCTCTACATTTTTCCACAGAGAAAACAATTATGTTAAGGTATGTGTTATCATGTGTCCTATTCCTTGTCGTAACCATAGAGACTAGTGCGTATCACCACCAGCTTGGACACAAGGTAAGTCGTACACGATTCTTGGTATTAAGTTGTTTACAATCGAAGCACACAGTGTTTCTATTCTTTCCACATATTTCGCTATCGTTGACAACAACGTTCTGGTTCTGTTTTGCAAATCTAAACTGTGCTTTTTAAAGGTTGAAAACTGAAAGATAATATTTAAAGAAATTTAAATGACACTTGTTGCACAATAGGTTTTGTGAAGAGAGAAAGATAAAGAGAGAGAATCTTCCGGAAATCAAAAGCTGAAAACTTTCAGTGTTGTTAACTGTCTGTCAGTGCTTTCAATTCAAAGTAACACAGATATGATTTGATGTATAGATTTATCTAAACTGGGTACACTCTGGTCTAACGTTGTTTTCAGTCAATAATTTGCTAAACAAGGGAAAGGCCTGAGCTGGCCATATACTATGTGATGTTTCCTTCAATATATACTCACAGGGAGAAGGATGCATGTATGCGAAGATTGGCACAATTCTTTTTTTTTAGTCTTTTTATGTTCAATAAAAAGGTGATATAAATGTTGAGTACATAAATGCTCAATACATGTCTTTAGGTGTTATTAGCTAAATTTCAAAGAAGTGTACAGAAGGTGATAATTTCTCTGCCATACATCTACCCATTCTGCAAACATTCGCTGTTTAGCTTCTAGAAAGAAAGAGGACCCGACCCTCCTTACACCATAGACGGCGGTGGAGACTCATTTCCAAATACAGTAAAATGTAGTATATTAATTTTAATTCCGATAAAATAACTATTAGTAAGTGAAATTAACATCTATTGTGATCTATTGTGGGTTTTTCTTTTCTCATACTTTTTTGATATTTTGCTGATACAACTGCACTATTTCAGAAACCTTAGAAAACAATTGTTGTTATGCAGTATAGTCTCTAATAAAGTGAAGGTTTTTGAAAGAGATAACCAAAACTTGAAGATTAAGATGTAAAATATATCACATTTGTTAATAAGATAAAAGTCCAAAAGAGATCAGACGATAGATCAGAAGGTGTTTCAATGAAAATTGAGTATGACTATATGCGATAAAACAATTGCTGTGCTGTGATTCCAAATACGAATCTTCCAAAATGGGAGAAGACTGTGTTGACTTTATTGCATGTCTTTGCATTTTTTGGGTGATGGCAATCTTTATATTTGCAATTCTATAACTTTCATGCTATCAAATTACGCAAACAAATTTAGTTTAGATAGGGAGAAAAGTCGGGAGGCGTGGTAAGCCAATCATCGCATTAAAATGTGGTTTGCGGGTCATCGATCACATTGATAGTGGTAAATTCTCATTTCAATTATCTGTTAGGTAAGAGTAAGGAGATCAGAAACTGTGATTGATATGGACGGACAAGAATGGCTGTGTGACTTAACAATCTGGGAAGGATCTTTACCAAACTGCATCTCACCACCTAGTTGTGACATTTGTTCTGCTTTCGGACCAACCATTATTTGTCTGAATTTTGATCTTTGTGGTGACTCCGAGTGCTGTTCGACTGGAATGAAAACACAGTGTGGTGCAGGGTGTGGTAAGTGACATGCATGTTTTACCTTCCGTAAAAGAAGGTTATGTTATATGTCTGTCTGTCTGTCTGTCTGTCTGTCTGTCTGTCTGTCTGTCTGTCTGTCTGTCTGTCTCTCTGTGGACACTATATCTCCAAAAAAACCTACTGTACAGTTTGTAGTGAAATTTGTTACATATGGTAATGGCGGAAACTTATTAGATTTTGTTAAACATCCAATGAATAGTAATTAGTCATTTGCATAATTAAGTTTTTAGTAATTAAGCTATATCTAATGAAAGCAAACTTTAAATTACACATCATTTGCTACATACATAACAAAGCACAACTGTCCTATAAAGTCTACTGGAATTTTAGTTTTAATAACTTATTTGCATAATTAATGAATTTCGTTAATTAGGCTATATCTTAAGAATGCAAGCTTTAAATTTTGTACAATTTGGTACATACATTGATTATAACTAAGTGTACACGGTGATTATAGTTTTTGATCATAAAGAGTCATTTACATAATTAATGAGTTGTGATAATTAGGCAATATCTTACAATGCAAGCTTCAAAGTTCATAGAGTCTGGTACAACAAATATCAACCATAACAAAGCGCACATGTGCTATAAAGCTTGTTGATCTAACTGTTAAATTTAGTGAGTACTTTGCATAATTTCGATAATTAGGCAATACCTTAGGAATATAAGCTTTCAATTTCACATTATCTGGTACATACAATGACGATAACAAAGCACGTGTATTTGATGTGGTTGTTTGATGTAGTTTATAATTATGATGTGTAATTTACATAAATAATTATTTATGATAATTAGGCAATATCTCTAGAGCCAAGCTTTGAATTTCAGATATCTTAATTATGCAACCTTCATATTATTAATTTTCCAATTAAGGGGTACATCATGTATGATAGCTATATTGCTCAGCATTTTGCATTCCAACAATGTGTGTAGGAACAAAAGTCTATGGTTTTTGCCCTTAAGTGAGGCATTCAGTTTATATCTGGTCTTGAATAATTTCCTTTGCATTAAAGTTGGAACTGGTACGAGAATATTATTCTATTATCACTTACTTTGAAATCACCTAGATGACAGGGAATGAAACATCGGTTACTATAATTAACACACGTTGTGATTTGTACACCACCTAAAATCGCACAAGAAGATCCTAGTTAACAGTAAAGCTAATAACGTGGACTTAAAACCTCTTGATTCATAAGAAAGGGATTAAGAAAGGGATTATAACACATGACTCTGTTGTTATTTCTACCAGAACCAGTGGACCACTGTGATCCAAATCCTTGTCAGAATGGGGGAACATGTACGAATTTACCATCTAGTTATACTTGCGAATGCGAAGCACACTATACAGGGGATAATTGCGAATCACGTAAGTATATCACTTTTGACATATAAGTTAAATCAGGATATGAGATTACATTCAAGACTGTTGGGGCCAACTAGACGTATTACGATGACATGTTACAGAGAATATCAAATCCTTAGTTTTAACATTTCAAAGACTCTGAACATTAACAATTCTACATTTTAAGTTCAACTTTAGATAGTCTTGTATAGCAACAGTACTATACAAAACGTTTTCGTTGTTTAATAAATTCATTAATATTTCGTTATTTGAAAATGAATGCATTAACGTATAATATGTACTAAATAAGTGTTAGTATCATGTTTATTCATTTGTCATTCAGAATTCATTTGTCAGTACATTAGAGTTAACATTTAAAATGTACACTGCATAACTTTATGTGGTGTAGGTTGGGGAAGGGGTTTGACTGGCTTTGGAACAAATATCGAGTGTCATTACATGATGTCGTTATAGCACATGACTCTGTTGTTATTTCTACCAGAACCAGTGGACCACTGTGATCCAAATCCTTGTCAGAATGGGGGAACATGTACGAATTTACCAGCTAGTTATACTTGCGAATGCGAAGCAGGCTATACAGGGGATAATTGCGAACGTAAGTATATCAGTTTTGACATATAAGTTAAAACAGGACATGAGATTACATTCAAGACTGTTGGGGCCAACTAGACGTATCATGATGACATGTTACAGAGAATATCAAATCCGTAGTTTAACATTTCAAAGACTCTTAACACTAACAATTCTACATTTTAAGTTCAACTTTAGATAGTCTTCACCTCAAATTATTAGCGATCAATCAATGTAGGTCATTGAAGTTGGACTTACCATCACATGCTAACCCGTCCGCATTCAGTGTATAGCCAGTACCACAGGAACAGGTGAACGACCCTGCATCGTTTGTACATGTTTAACGTTTTCGTTGGTTATTAAATTTATTAACATTTCGTTATTTCTTTTTTCCAGAATTATCCGACCCTTGCTCCTCCAATCCATGTTTGAATGGTGGAATTTGTACTAGCCAAACTGATAGCTTTACATGTTCTTGTCCACCTCATTTCACAGGAAATAACTGTGAAATAGGTAAGTAACTTCTACTGACCAATCTTGATAGCTTCTCATGTTCTTGTCCACCTGGCTTCACACGAAATAGCTGTAAGTAACTAGCAACTGAAATATTTACAACTTGTACTAGCCAATCAGATAGCTACTCCTATGGTGGTCGAGACGATCGATGATATCATCAGCGCACCAAGATCTAAAACGTTAACATTATTACTTCTCCCATTCAATTCTTCTGCGTCCTTTTTGAGTTTATCCACTGTCTCTCAATGATGTGTATTGTTGGCTCAGTTGAGTGCAAGTCTGAGTAACTTTGCCTTTGACTTTGTCATGACTCTGAGTTCCAAGAGTTCTTACCTTGTTTCCATTCCTTTAATTAGTATGTCCTTTTCTTGCCCGGGATTCAATAATAATATTATTACATGTAAGCAATTTACAGTTTTTGTGCAATAACCCTAAAACTTGTGTATGTTGTCAATCACTTAATACACAAACTATTATGTCTCAATCCATATGGTGATATACAGGGCCGTAGGATGGGACAGCTCAGATATTCGCATCAAGAAACTGGTGTCATGTCAAATATGTTCTCAGAATTAGGTTTAGAACATAAATTCGTCATCTTGGAACTAGTAACTAGTGAAGAAGCAAAGAAACGTCCGTGCCAACAAATGGAATCATAAATAATTACAAAACCTAAGTTGAGAACATATATTATTTTTAAAAAGACTTATGGAAAATATGGGGGTGGGGGTGTTCTGCGCGCTAATCTTTAGTCATAATCTCATATGTACATGATAAATCACGTCATTTACATGTAATGACACATTTCCCATTAACGCCACAAACTATCTCCACGAGACTTTAACACCATCTCATGTGACAACTATTTTATTTAATTTTGTATACTTTGTGTCTTGTAAACCAGAGGGCTGGATGTGACTAATTCTTTGTAACCTGTACCACAGACAAGTAACAATCTTGTCTGTGCCTGTACTAAGAACTGTATTTATAATTAGATAAGTCTACACATGATACTTTAATAAACACTATTCATGTACTTAATACTCCTCTCCCCATCAAATGACGTTTGCACAACTATGTACTCCATCTCTGTACAAGTGAAAGTTTCAGCCAAGATATTGACAACTTTATTACAAGCATGTCTTCTTTGCTTATAGCATTGCGTCTGACAATATGCAAGATATACCGTGCATCAACGACCAGTGCAACATGGACAGCAGCACGTGATACATGTACTAACCAGGTAGCGAATGGACAGCTAGCCACGATCAAGTCGTCAGCTCAACAGCAGTTATTGAGTGCCAATCTGATCAACTCTGGCACCTACTGGTTTGGAGCAAATGATCGTACTGAAGAGGGTATATGGTTTTATACCGATAATTCTAAGGTGTGTTTCAATCTGTGGCCAAGTTCTCCACCTGCGAATGACAACAGTGACTGTGCAGTCCTGGGATGGTAAATATACAATCTATTCTGTTTTAAAGTGTGGTAAATTGTGCTAATGCTGGAGTGGGGTACTTTTGGCAATGAACACAAGGAGTGGGAAGGGGGCTTCCTTGGTATATATATATATATATATATATATATACCCGGTATGTGTGTGTGTATGTATGTATGTATGTATGTATGCATGCATGTGTATGTATAATGTATGTATGTATGTATGTATATATGTATGTATGTATGTATGTATGTATGTATGTATGTATGCATGCATGTGCAATGTCAAATAATACAATTTGTTATCTGTTAGGTCAAGAATACATTTAACCATGTTTTAAAAATGTTTGTTCCAGGGTGTCTAATAGTGCTACTTGGACTGATGATGACTGTCTGAATACCAGACAATTTATCTGTCAGGAAATAATCCATGTGTGATGTAAACAACTCATACAATCCTTCTCCTTACAATGACAATACTGAACTGAATTCTTAAACAATGTTGTCACTACAATCGTAGTAAACACACAATATCTGTAATATCATATTCATTGATTATATGGTGATTGTTACATTTGATTTGTACATCATCAAACACGATCTACTTCCTTAGCAGCTGGAACAATACTCATATAAATTGAAGTGTACTATCATTTGAAGTAAAATAATGTAATAAAATAATTTGAGATATTCACTAAAGTTGTCCTGTACATTTTATAATGTAGTTACAGTGTGAATTACTTATACTTTATATACTATCTAAATCAAATCAAAAGCAAGGAAACAATTGCATAGCATATTACAGTTTCTGAGAAGCTTAATGTGATCAACTCCCCCCCCCCAACAGACTGATATGCATTAACCTTTTAATGCCCGACACCCTATATTTACCGAAGCAAAGTTATTGAAGTTATTGCTCATTATAGTAATACACCTCATGCATGCATCAGCTTGAATGAAATTGGTTTGTGTATGCAGTTTTTCCAAAAAACTGGAAATGGAGACAGTCAGAGCCACAGAATTCAAAAAGTCCCCCCAAGAAGTCTTCACTGGGGCTAAAATGTCTGATGATTTATCCTACATACAATTCTGAAATATTAGACAGGATAACTTCATGCAACCCCCCCCCCCCCCGAGAGGTATTTCTTTTCTACATTTTTATCTACATGTACTACCAAGATGCAGACATAACAAACACGTTCTAACAATGGGCAGTATATTGAAAACGAAACAAAAAAAAAATACACAACACACTTGTATGTGCAAGCATCACTCACTTTTATTTGACAGCTTCACTTCTATCATTTTAGAAATGAGTAAAAAAGACTTGATAGAATCATTCACATTCATCAAATAAATGTTAGAACTAAGTATAAATCCTATCACATGTGTAAGGCAACATGTAAAGTTCAAATCAATACTTTGAACACTTGTAAGTTCCTTATAAGGCAAAACTTTCAACAGGCCTTATCGTAAGAAATTTCAATAATATATATCTTACTTGTTGGCATACATGATTTCTTAACATAACTAAATTGTAAATATACGAATACAAAACATCTGGCAGGTTTCCTTGCAAAGGCTAACTGGTTGAAGTCAGAAGAAATGGTAAAAAAATTTATTGAAATGAGATGAAAACTTACAAAACTTGCTTTCTATAATACTGTACCGTATTCAACAGTATTCATGACTTTTTATCAGTTTAATATCACAAAAAAATTATACATCACAAACTGAAACGTCACTTGTGTATCAGGACATTGTTGTACAAAATTTAAAATACTGAAGTTAGCTAATATACTATTGATATTGATAAAGGGCAGTGTGATTCAGCAAAGCATGAATTGCAAACATGATAAAAATATATGGAGATATTAGGATAATGCTGTTTATATGGGTAAAATATATGAACTAGTCAATCAGTCTGTGTCTGATAGGGCAGCATCTTCAAACACCTGTACACAAATCAAATTGGAAATATAAATGAAAATGTTATACATATTTGAAATAAGCTATTTTCTGTACTATTTGTACAAATAGTAGTTTGGTCGAATTGTAGACAGATTAAGAGTAAATCATAAAACATCAACACCTTTGTTACTTTGTATGAAATTAATATCCAGTAAAAGATTTAAGCAAATGAAAAGGAGAACAAACTTTAAAATTTTATTTTTTGTTAAATCTCACTTGACCACTTTTACGGCAATCACAACATCTACATGTACACAAACAAAATTGAATACAGATCTCATTGACTTAACTAATGTCACATGACACTATTCTGACCTATCACAACATAGCATCTAACTGTACTCACCTCCATAAGATTCTTGGGTTCAATACCTGGTTTGAGTGGGATGTCATCATTGTCAATCAAACTGTTGCTATGACTACTGCTGTTGCTAGGTGTGTAGGAACTGTTGGTCATAAAGCTAATACTTGGACTGCTTTGTGGTGTATACCTAACAAAAGTACATACAACAAAACAATTCGTGAAATATACAAACATCAACTCTGGCAATTGAGCTGCAATATCAAGTAGTTCTATTTCAGTTTGAAGACAGAGGATGTTTTTTGAAGAGATTAAAATGAGTCAAGGTTATCAATTCTTTCACTATCAATAAGTAAATAAAGTCACTTTGAACTGTCTTGATATTTCTGAAGATATATCATACAGTTTAGTTATCATGGGAGCTTTTCATAATATTGAGATATTCATGAATTACAAAAGGTCATATTTGGGTGAAACTTACACACACACTAAAAGATGTGGGCAAGTACCGTATATATTAGACTTACCTGCCAAGCTTACTACTGAATATGTTGGGAACCGGTGAAGAACTTCTTGGTATTGGAGAGTATTTGTGATGATCAGTGGGTATAGGAGTAGACATACATGTAATCCTGATATGGATAAATATTTACAAAGAAGCAAGTTAATCAAGTAATTTTATGAAGTTAATAACTGAAAACGAGTCACTACTACCTTGCAAGCAAATCATGACAAATTGGCTATATACTACAAAAAAATAGTGATGTTTAGTTAATCATATGGCTATGGGAGTCACTTAACGTCACAAGTTAGGACAAGTAAATATGATGTACTTGATAATGACAAGTGACATCGTCCCTAAATAAAACAAGGTATAGATACCAAAGATGGCTCTTAGGGTCAGTTTCATCAAAATTTGGTATCTATTGCTGCCATCCTTCCTCTTAGGGACGATTGCACAATGTCACACAAGCTCAATAAACGAACTTTGTTTGTGGGGTTGGTGGGGTGTGTATCTGGTGTCAATGTAATCGTTGAACTTCATTTTTGTACTTCCAACCAAATTTTAAAAACTTTCATGCCTTCAATGAGAGGTTCTGTACTTACTACTGAGAAGTTGATAAATTGATTAAAATTTACTGCTAATGTGATATATATTGCTTTGTTTTTGGTTAGCATTTTAATGTGTCCAACATGTTTTTACATAGTGGTGTGACAATTTTCACCATGGTTTACACCATATATGAATGAACTGATGTCTCACTTGTGAATGTTTGCTTAGGAGAGGGACAGGTTTTTTGGCCTAAACAAACAAGTTCAATTATTGAGCTTGTGTGACAATGTGTGATTTTCCCTTCTATTCTGACTATTGCATAGTATCATATTCTACATTCCAGCAGGCAGTATGATGTGATATTATTATACACTAACCTTGGTGCCGATTCAATGCTATGGTTGGTACAGTTATCTTCACTGGATGTAGAACTGTTCATAATAGGTACACCAATAGAATTGTTTGTAAGACTTACTTCATCTGTAAAACACTCGTCTACAAACAAGAATACAACATATTTACCTATCCATGATTACTGTTGCTATGACTACTGCTGTTGCTAGGTGTGTAGGAACAAACTAACAAACTATTAAGCAACATTACTATAGTGTATTTTGCTAACAGTGGTATAAAAATAAATTCACTCGTGTTCATAACATGTTTTTTTTAAAGGGTTTTCCACCAAACATCATGGCACCAAGTACAAACAACTTTTTACAAGATTCTCAACCTCTGTTCAATACCAGGGTTTCCAAATCCTAGCAAAAAATTTGTAAAAGTTTTTTTTTACGACATATATGTTTTTAGCTATTCTGATTTCTACATCTTGATTACACAATTCATACTTCAGTGCCAGAGCAATTTGAATCACTTTTTTAACTTTATGGAACTCACAGACGTCATGGTTGTATAATAACTCATATTCCCTGTTACATTGTATATTCCAAATGTGTTCTTAAAATCATTGCACGTCTTTAAATCTTGCTGAAAATATCTTCTTCAGTTAAGAGAGATTGGTGATTCAACTTGTTTGGTTGGAATACTCAGACACAACAAAGATTTGAATATTCATTTATTACCAGTACTACTACTGTTGTCATGGAAACTTACCATCAGAGAAGCTGTAATCCCACTCTGACGGGTGTCTTTTGGATGTAGATTTTTCCATGGACTTTGTTGAACCTTGAATCATTCTCAGTGGATATACCATTGTGATCCATACAATGTGAAACACGGTGTACAACATGTGATACAATATTGCCATGTTGTTCCACTGAAAGGTAAAAACCGATGGTATTAAATTGAAACATATCACTCTACTGGCAAACAAAAATAGCACATATCACATGTATTAAGTTATACCCGTTTGCCAAGTTATTCTTTTGAATGAAAAACAATGCACATTGTAACAAATGATGCTATATACATGTTATGGTTAGTTTCTGTTTAACTTAATACTATGAAAATGTAGCTGTAACTGCAAAATACCTTTTAGTATTTTCTGAGCAGTGTTATTTTCTGAGCAATGTTCATCTCATTACTTCACCATTACATCACCAAAAATCTAAATTATGATGGTTTTCAGTGCTATTCTTCTATACAAACTTCACATTTGTGCCCTTTTCATATGTATTCACCTCAGAATTTTGTATACACTGAGCCTGTACATAAAGCCATACATACCATCTTCCTAATATTAAGTTCTCTTTTCCTTCGCTTCCTTTCTCTCCTTACAACTGGTATTGCTAAAATCTGGTCCAGACTTAGTCTTTGCATTTCATCTGGTTCCATCATAGTGTAAATGACATTGCAAAGTTCTTCTGATATATCTATGATAATGTAATTAACACTGAGTTAGTGGAAATGTCCATGACGTAACATCATAACACAAGCTCAATAAAAGAACTCGTGTGTGTGTGTGTGTGGGGGGGGGGGGGGTCTGGCATTTTCACACTTCTAACCAAATTTTGAAAACTTTGACCCTTCAGTGATAACATGTTCTTGAGATATTCATAAGCTGATTACAAATTTACTTCTAATGTAATATACGGTGCTGGGTTTCCCGTAATATGTTTACTGTCATGTTTATACATCGCATTGATCGCTGTGGTGTGACCGCTACAGTTTTCATCATGGTTTACATCATATATAAACATGTCGATGTCACATTTGTGAACATTCAGTTGGGGGGAGGGTTTTTCCCTAAATGAATGAAGTTTGTTTATTGAGCTTGTGTGACATTGTGCAATTGTCCTAACCATCGAATTATACATCAACAATAAACAACCCCATGATGTACCATAATGGTATTTTTCTATTACAATAATATGCATCATTTTGCCATACTGGATTATCATCACCTACAATGTGATCATATACATTTTTGTTGAAGAATACATACCTTATCTATACCCCATGGTTACACAAAATCAATTTATGTATACTGCCGATGACCTATTTAAATGTTACGGTCAAAAACTTTGACCACTGAATTACTCGGTATATGATTGTTCTTTCCTTTCCTACCTTGTGTAAATTCTAAAGGTATATTTCCATTTCTTAATTGGTGCCATGGCTCTCCTCCTCTTGGGAGAACTAAATCACATGCTAACTCTAAAATAGTTATACCAAGGCTGAAAAGAAGACAAATAGAGGTCAAACGATTTAGATGACAAGTATTCCTAAATAATATATTGTAACTGACAAACATAAAATCATTTAAATGGGAACACTACTCCAGGAAAAAGAGACATTTTTATAAACTATGCACAAGAGCAACTTGATATGTCTCTGAAATCGCAAGTAATTGTGGGTGATGTAAAATCATGACATGACTCTCCAGAACCCATACTTTATGAAGATGCCTTTATTTCCTGGAGTGGTGTTCCTCTTTAATATAGTACTGTAGTAAACACATAAAAATAAAATTATACATCCCCTTATAGTTTGTATCACATTCCATAAAAGTGTAAAACAGACGTTAATGAGGGATGAGAAAATACAATTTCACCCATAGTTTATCGAAATATTATTTTTTCATTGAGAGTCCACAGAAGTTGACTACCATAAATGCTCTCAAATTCAACCACTCACCTAAAAACATCAGCAGGTTTGCCAAACTTTCCTTGCAGTAATTCTGGTGCTAGGTATTTGGGATCACCTTCCTGGGCCTCTGCCAAATCTCCCTGTCATACATACATACAGACAAATGTAAAGTGTTATCATATTGTGCAGTGGTTTATTGCTGAGGGTGTATTTATCACGGGAACTACAGGGTACAAAAGACTTTATATGTTACAGGTTTGTGTTGTTGTGGTAATTTGCAGTGGAAAGCAAAAATGGTTATATTCTTTTATGTAGATTTCAGTAAATTATAGAGTTACTGTTATTTAGATGAAATACATGGATGATTATGTAAGATTTCATCAACTATACAATGACACACAAGTATTCTGTATTATTCTTGTGAACAATTTACTAGTATCCATTCATCCATCTCTATGTTTGTCTATCTATCCATCCATCCATCCATCCATCCATCCATCCAGTCAGTCAGTCCTCCATAGGATGGGTCCCATTGATGTCTGTCCTTTTCATGTTCAGCAACAGTCATCTCGAGTTCAGAGGGATTGGAGTGTCAGATATATCAGATTTGGTCTCTCTGACTTCTCTTTCCAAGCTTTGGTTGCCAAGTAACCAGATCTTTGACTACTTCTTTACTTCTGGAACAGTGACTAGTAAATTGGGCCAGCCTCTGGCTGATTGTCGGATATCTATGTACAAGTTGTCAAATTCTACTTACCATATCACTGACTCCCAGAACCAAACCAAAATCTCCCAATTTATAGACTCGATCAAGAGATACAAAAATATTGGCAGGCTTGATATCCATGTGGATCAGATTGTGATCATGAAGATGTTTGACACCCTGTGAAAAATAGACAACCAAAATTCACATTTCAATGACATTGCAATTAATGAGCTGATGATCAATTTTCTACGAATCATCAGAGTTAGAAGTATAACTTGTATTTGATCTTTTAGATGCACTTATAATGTCTGTCTGATTTTTGTATATTCCAAGAATTACATGTGCAACACTCAAAAGTCTCATTATCTAGATTTGGCAAACATTGAATTGTTAATGATGGTCAACATATCAGTACAGCAAGAAAGTGAAAAAGCAAATAGAGAATTAATTTTGTTTGTTGGTCATGGTTGTTTGTGTGTAATGTGAGATTGATCCAGCCAACTTAGGCAGCTGAGTGGATGGTACAGTTTTGGGATATTAGTTTGTAAGGTATGCCATGACACAGCACCCTCATGCATCAGCTGACCCCTTTAATGGCCAACGAGGGCTGAGCCATACAACTTATTCAAGTCTTGGGATGTTTCAGCAAAACATAAGTCTGTCAAGTTGTGGTTATTAGTAGACAACAATGAGATGTCAAGATGTTTTGAGAAGACAATAATTAGAAAGTTGTGCCATCCTATTTTGGATTTCCTATATTTTATCTTCAATTTACATTTTAGTCATGAGACGAGTAAATATCTCAACATTTTCAAATACATAATATGAATTCTTTGATTTCTGATAAAAAGCCATGTAATCATGTGATTTCACACTATACTTCCACACACGACATTCTATGGCAGGTGAACTATGACAGAAATTTGCATATCTTAACCTTACATCATTCTTGAACAGTTACCTGTGAACATATCACCTACCTCTAAAAGATCTATCAGAATATTCCATACAGTCTTTTCTGGAATTTCATGGTGTTCTTCTGCAAATTGCTGCAGACTACAAAACAATAACAGAC
The DNA here is from genome assembly GCF_964340395.1 of Glandiceps talaboti. NCBI lineage: Eukaryota > Metazoa > Hemichordata > Enteropneusta > Spengelidae > Glandiceps > Glandiceps talaboti. Next base: position 18,054,573 of record NC_135552.1, read on the forward strand.
ATTAGGTTAAGTAGTATGTTCAATCAGAATACTATGACAGAACCCCATGATGCGTGAGTGTAAAAGTGGAGTACTTGGGGTATTTGCACTCGTACTTGCAGTGTTCTCTGTGACAGTACTTTCACAAGTGTAATGAGTAAAAGTGTAGCAGACAACACTGCAAGCACAAGTGCAAATACCACTGAGTAGCCACACTGGGCATGGAGTTCTGTTAGTATAACATGTTTATCTGAAATAACAAATTTCTGTATAAATAACACTATACGATCACACGCTTTTGTGCAGAACAAATGATTGTGTCCTCATTTGCATACAAATATGCAATACTTTTTCCAGTATTGCACTGTAGTGCAAATACCACTACAGTGACTAGTATACATTGTTTCAAGTTTCAAGTAATCTCTGGTACATATGTAATAATGAAAACTATGAGCATCTTGAGCTACTCTTGAAAAATTAACTCATATTCCAGGTATTACCGGACTGGGCTTTCTCATTGACATACATGTTCATATGTAAAATAAGATAACTAAAACAGCAATTTCGAAAACCAATGTTGATTTTAACTCATTTACTGAGCAATATAACTTTCATGAGTGCTTTTTTTAACACTGAATCTATGACTGGTGGTAAATGGTGATTACACATCTTTGGATAAGAGTATGTTTAATCAGAATATACAGATCACCTTGTTATAAACTATAGCCAAAACGAAGTGGCCAAATTTGTCTACATAAAAATTATGATATATTCATGTCATCTCAGTCAGTAAATATATATTTCCAAGTAACCATTATACCTTGTTTTTGTAAAGCATCAGTGAATGGTTTGGTGGAAATACTGACAAGATAACTGATTACATTACCTATGGTTACACAGTTCTGTTTGTATGTACAAGTGACCCTTCTCTTCCCAGGCTTTGTAAAAATGAACACAGTTAGTGTGTTTAGGCAAGTCTTCATGTTTCCGAACTTCTTCAAGTTTTCTTTTCCTGACAATTAAAAAAACAAAAAAACTTGAATAAACTGTACTCAGCAGACTGCATTTTAGCAGAGTCCAAGTAGTGAACAACTACAAGATTACAAGTTTTATGAACACTGAATGATGGTAATTGAAATTATCTTATGTGAAGTAACAGCTTCCTCAATCTCTATGAATTCAAGAGTAGTAAAACAGTTAAGCAGATTATGTGAAGGTGCAGATTTGAAGTTGTTAGTTACCTGTCAGACTCTCCTCTGAACCTTTCTCTGGATCTCTTTACAGCATAGAATTTGCCATCCTCTTTACTTTGAACTTTGAAGACCTGAAATGAATGACATGATATACCAGTATATTATTATATATTCTGAAATACAAATGTAAGAATAAGTACAGTAATAAAATTCATTAAATTCAGTGTAGTAGCCACAAAATATTTTAAGGATACTCTTGGGCACATCACTTTCTGTTTTTATAATCTACGAGATCACATTATTTTCTTGTTCTAAATATTACATTGTGGCCTGAGTCAACAATGTGTTTGCTTCGATCCCATCCCATCCCAACTGAAGTTGAACTGTGTCGGCAGTTTGTTTGAATATGGATAATATTAACTACAAATGTAGTAGTGCTATACAGATCGAACCAGCTTGCCTTGTGCATAAAGTTGTAGCAGTTACAAATAACGCATTGCAATAGATTACACATAACACATTAATTTTACAAGTACACTAATTACAAGTGATGTCAATTTTGTATCTTTCAGATAGTAATTTTGATCTTTTATGTATCAACAGTGCATCATAAACAATAACTTATTAAAAAAGTGAAATACTGAAAACGTAGAGACGAAGTTTATATGCTATGTACTCACCTCTCCAAAAGATCCTACTCCAAGTTTACAATCAATTTCAAAGCATTGATCAAAATATAGATCTCTTCTTTCTTCATCGTAATGAGGACTGTTCATAAATGCTTCAAAATATTAAGGAACTAAACAAATGGCACGTTAGCATTCTCCACACTATGTTTTACTCTAATACTGGTGCATGCATTCAGGTTTTAAACCAATAATTAACACATACATTTTGCTTTCCTAAAACCAGTGCAAGCATAGAAAGTAGATCTTCACTGTCTATGGTGCAAGTGACTCATTTACTATATTGGACTTTTTTGTCATAAGTAACTCTAATTATAAGTGACTTTTTTCTATCACAATTGACTGCTTTACAATTGACTTTTGTTTCAATTTATAGTATTTTTGAGTCTTATTACAGGTGACTCATTTAATTACAGTGACTTTTTTACCAGTGATTCTTGTTTATCACATAGGCCTGTACATAAGAAGGGTTAAAGAAGTCTACTGATGCCTTCTTTAACACTACAACAAGTGTACAGCTCACTGGCTACTATAACAATTTTCTGAATTTGTTTGACTAATAAAGATTACACTAATTACACACAATCTCAAAAGGATACAACTCTCTGATGATCTGAAGGAAACAGCTTGGGCTCTGTACTGATCCTTCACTCTTACGTGAGGAAACAATCTACTGATTGGTGGCACACTTTTCACAGGAGGTCTGGGTGGTGCTGTTTCTCTAGGTGTATGTATATCCTGTAATGAACAAAATACATCATTTGTCATATCATTCATATAAATGTAATTATCTCACATATAATTGGATATTGAGCTATCATTGTTTAATAAGTAGTCATTGAACGTAAGAGGAACTGCTGAGCAGTGTGCCCTCTCATGATAGCCACATTTTGTTGTTGTGAGTCAATGAGAAAAACTGGAATTTCTTGTGACTCACCACACAGTAAGAGATAGGGGAACACCAAATTCTGGTCCATCACTAGAAATTGTGTGCATCAGTGGCATGACAAATTGGCTTAGAGGGCACACTAATGCTGAGAAAGAAGTAATCTTGTATTAGTTGTCCAATAATGTCAATGTAAATAAGCGTTTCTTCAGAGGAAAAATAAGATTCTATGAAAGTACCATTGACAATATGTGTCGGCATTAGATGTATACCTTTTTCCTCATAAAAATATTTTTGATATGAAGACTTAAAATTTTTTCTTTAACCCTCTTTACATGTTATTAAGAACTATGCGATGTGCAATTTTTTTGAAGCTATACCGTTTCAGGGAGCTGTGTTAAACACTTTTATTCAACATGTAGTGAATATCAAAGTATTGTGTGCCCTGCACATACTGCTCTTGAAGGGTTTCCTGTTTCCTCTTTTCAAGAAGATGAAACCTGATTTTTGAATGAGAAAAGTCAAGATGCAATCTAACCGCTGTAGTCTAGAGGAACAATTTGACATATTCAGTATTATAAATGGACATCTTGGGAATATATACATTAAATTTAAACTTATTTCATTGGAATATCATCATCAAAAGGATGTGTTATCGGTTGTACATTCATAACTTCCGACAGCAAAAAATGGGTTTGCTGTGACAGTTATTTCAATGTAACGACCATAATTCAGTCACTATAACGTTAGAGTAATTTGGTGATAAACCAATTGACAACGTTTCCATTGACTGCCACTTGACAATTGATACTGACAAGTCCATTGTAAACATCGTAAAACCATGGGTGACAAGACGCAACATGCACACAATTTCAAAACACATTCACACTGTATTCAACCCTTCTTGAAGTTTAAAACTCTTGTAAACCGTTATACAAAACAAAAAGAACCTTGAAATTAATAAGAAACCCGTGGTTACATTGTCCATCGATTTTTTTCTAAGAAGAAATGTTTCTGTAGACTGTTGTGAGTGTGGTCCGTCAATCGATTTCCCTCGATTGTTACTGAGTCATGAGTATTGAGATGTTGTTTTGGGACAACTACACAACAACCCACAAACGCAAGTAACCGTTACGAATTGCACACATGTTTGGTGTGAAAGCCAAGTTTTACGTCTGAAATATGACTTCCAGTAAATCAATGCACTATCTGAGTATCTCTAAAAATGACTTTAATTACAATAAAATACTAAAGTCAGCGACCGTATTATCATCAACATTGTCATTGCACAATCTACACGTAAATGGTAGGGCTCACCTTTTTATGAGAAAATGACGTATTTTCGGTGTAAAACTGCGGCGTTGGTCTCGGGCTTTTGAAGTGATCCATCTTGGAGCATCTTGCTACGTTGCTGCAACAAAAGTTAGGCATAAAGTCTTCAAAAATTTAAGCTGACCAAAGAATTTTTGTTCTCAACTGGTGACGAAATTGCGGGAAAGTTGAATTATCCGCCATACTTTAGAGAACATGTACGCATGCGCCGATCCCTTGTGATTTTAGCCTTCGTCGAGACTTGTTCTGTTTTGTTTCATATAATTCATCATTCCAAAGTAGTATATCACAACATTCCACAAAAATATCCATAGTAAATAGTATAACTAAGTTCATTTTATAAACTTTAGCTTTTTTATTTAGTTCTTTATTTATATTCTAGTAACACTATATGATGTGCAATTATTATGATAGAAAGAGGATGAGTGACGTCATCGTGCCAACTCACCGGGTTTTCCTCAAAATATCAACGCAATATCCGCCGTACGAGATAGAGAGAGCGTCATCATCCGAGGGACGAATACATGACTATTTGTATAAATCACAAACAAGACGTTGTATTAAAAAAATGAGGCGGACAGCAGGACGTGAGTACTGACGTTAAAAACTTATTGCAATAGTACAGCTGGAACGGAACACATGTCTATGATCCTCAGACTTGACACTGCGCTGCAATTGCAATCTGAACTGACAGTGCAGTGAGTGTTCTGTGTTAGTGTCCCTATGTGCAGTCGCTTAATAATACAGTAATCATACACCAGTTATATTGTATATCTGACATTGATCATAGGATTGATACAATACAGTGTACATACTACATGTTGAAGATCAGTGAAATTTCGTGTTGATGTCGCTCGTGTTTATTCTACTGTGGATCACTGGATGTATTACAGCCATGATTTTACAAATGTAAAAAAATGAAACGATATGCAAATATATTTATAACTTTAAAAAAAAGTTAATATAAGCTTGAAGTTAAGAGTGATAAGAGAAAGTGAAAGATCGTGAACTTGGTACACTATGAAGCTGCTAGAAATGTTAGGAAATTTAGAATATCCACATGCTGATTGTAAAATCGTGTTAAATGTATTTGCATAGAAAGTACTAGAACATATTGTGCATGTACTAAACATGTATGACATAATGATAATGTACACTGTGGTACTACGCAGATATTCTCAACACTATCTTCAATTATGGGATAAGGAATTCCTGGGTGATTTAATAACTGACAAACATACACGTATGCTGTGCCTGGAGTGAAGTTTCAAATCAGTCTGAAGGTGCATGATTGGCAAAAATAATATACATGTACACCAAACACTTATAGCCTGCCTACCATTGGTTTGGATTTTAGCACTTACTTTTCCCTTACCAGGAAGTGAAGGGATGACAAATCCTCACCAGCTTGTAGACAGGCTATAGGCTTATAGTCACTTGTAAGCTAACAGTCAATGTCATAGATGGTCTTAGAACAAAATTATGTATTTTAATCACAACCCATCATCACAATAACTGCAACTGAAACACACCCAGTAATTACACAGTAAAACATATTATTAACTTCAACATGTAGCTGATTTTGGAAAACATGGTATTATTAGTTAGTTTTACTCAGTATATCATATTTACCTTATTTATCTGCAGTAGACCATCAACATGGAATGTATCAAGATAATCAAATGCTAGATGATGAAAATGAACATTTAGTGGATGGACTCCATAATAAAGTATCACAGCTCAAAGAAGTAAGTACCAACATTTTCTTAGTTAAACATAAAGATTTGCACATAATAAACCTAATGTTTAGAATACAATTGGAGAGCTGCAATACAGAAAATACATCAGCCTTTTGCTTTGATGGTGTTTCATCCACTCTATATAAGCATAGACCCTCCACCGAAGGAAATGCTGCAGTTGCGTATCCTGTTGTTGGAGGGTCTATGATACAAGGCAGTATACAACATATTGTGTATGCAAATGTAAGGTATTTGTTCATGAACATGAATAAAAAAATGACAAGCAGCATCAGTATTGACTATGTATAAAAATAAGAGAATACCAGCTGTAGGACTGGGTAATCAACATTTTTGTTAAAGGGTAGTTATTAATAGATAATACCTCCTAAGTGGACAAGTCCTTTAATTTACATCAAAATTTTATACAGATGTTTCGACCTCACACAGGAGTCTTCTTCAGGGTCGAAAAATGATATTACAGTTGATCAACTCAGATTTTGAACGATCAACTTCATGTGAATATTATGGCGGTCAAGGAACTCGTCAATGCACTCCTATGTAAACTTCATATGTTGATAAGAAATGTTAAATGACAGTACCTGAGTTCTGCGGTTATTATTTTACCAGTGTTATTCCCTACTAGTGTTTGTGTTAAAGATGGTATTAAAGTAGGTAAAATCTATCTTAGTTCCCCACTTAGTTAACCCGGGTTTCCCACAGATATTTTTATTCAATATATTTTGTCTAGCGATTACAATGTTTTTACCTCAGTAAGGAATATTGTAATTTATTTATTCTTACAGCTAAGTATTGATATTGGTAATGAAGTCAGAGCACAAAACAAGATGTTAGGAGAAATGGTATGTTTTAATTTATTCAGTTCACTGCTCACACTAAGAACAGTTTGTACGTCCAACATTAGTTAATAATTTATACTGCACACACAGTCAATCATTAGTTTTTAGAGTTGTTTGTTTTCATATAATAGCATTTGAGAGTATATCATAGATATGTTTCAATTCTAGTTTAGAAATGATAATGAAATTTTTATAGTTGGCTTCATCATCAACTCGATGAAATGGTGTATTTGATTCTATGATTCTGTAGGTAGTCATACGTCAGTGGGGTGGTATAGGATAGTTTGTGTACGTTTGTGCTGTCTGTAAAAGTAAACTATGTTGACTATTACTTTGTGTATGTATATGTGTGTGTGTGTGTGTGTGTGTGTGTGTGTGTGTGTGTGTGTGTGTGTGTGTGTGTGTGTGTGTGTGTGTGTATAATTGTTTAGAAAGTGTGTACATGTATATGTGTGGACTTTCACGTTACCCATTTCAAATAATGACAAATAGTGCTGTATAATTCTAGTCTAGGTGTTTTTCAAACTTAGGAATTCATAAAGATGGAGACAACATGCAAATCCTTCCTTTGATAAACTGATTATCTGTGTAACTAATGATTTATTCTGTTGATTACAGGATGACGATTTTGATAAATCACATGGTAGTCTTAGGGGTGCAATGTCAAGACTTAAAAGAATGGCTGCCGCCGGACATAACAGATATATTTGCTATCTTATGTTATTTGCTCTTTTTGTGTTTCTTGTGATCTGGTATGTTGTCAAATCTAAATGAAACCATAGTTACAGTCTTCAGAAATACTTTATCAGAACCGATACCTTTCATATCAATTTTTTCCCAAACATAAATTTTATTTGTAATTTTATGTACTTTTTACAGCATTTAAAATGTTTTTGAATCATGATAGACTAGAAACAATTTTGAACAGGTTTAGTTTTTGAGTATTGTCTACATTTGATGATTTCTTTCAACATTTAAATTAGGAAAGGTCATAGGTCATAGGTCATAGGTTAGTTGATTCTCCTCAGACTGTACTGGTGCTAAAGGGCACTGATATTTATGACAAATGACAATCAGTATAAAATGTCTGATACTGTGTAGATGGGGACAATATGCCCTATTCCTGATATAATGAATAATAAACTCATGAATATGTAATTGATGCATCTTTTAGAGACATTAATAGAGTTGGCACACTGTATAATGATTTGTTACATTTGCTTGTAAAGCCCACCAAGAATCTGTATGTAGCTGTGTTTTTTGCTAAGTTTGGGGACTCAGGTATCATGAAGGGGCAAAGGGTTAAAATGGCTTACTTTACAACACAGTGTACCATGGGTTTGTTTGTGGACACTGATAAAATGACTGGGGAAACCTGGTTGATTTTTACCTACTTACCATCCCTAGCAAAAAAAAAACTACTTGTGTTGTAGAGTTTATATTGTAGACCTTGTCTTTATGAATTCAATATTTAAAATTTAATATGAATATTTGTAAGTTTTAGATTAGTAGATAACTGATCAGAGGTTTTTTTTTTGTGAGTTGAAATATGGATTTGTAATTGACATCTTGACCTTCAACACAACTTGTCATTTCAACAATCAACTTGTTTCTTATGTATCTGCCATCATTTTGATTATTTTTGTGACAGATTTTCTCATTTTGTGACATGTATTATTCAAAGTGTAATCAACATTCTCAGCATTACGGTAAGTTTCTTTCTGTAGTGACAGATACTGTCAGGAAAGGAAAGATTTAGGACTCAGAAAAATTAGTCACTCTCATGGTATCACACTTTGTAAGTTTCACTCTAGCAATGTAAATATGTAGTGACTTTGAGATTCATGACAATGTAATGAAGGTAATTGCAGACAACACTGATCAATGTTGATCATTATTACACACACAGTAAACATTATTTCATACATACCAAAAGATTATTTGCACTGTTTGCACATGCAAACTTGTGGTATTGGCACTGCCGTGCAATACCAAAAACGTTATTGCACACCTGCATGCAAATGATATGCAAATGAGGATGTGATTATCATTTTTAATAAAAGTGTGTGATCGCAGAGTACTAGTATCATTTTCATGGAAATCTGCCATTTTTGGATAAACATATGTAATAATAACAGAACCCCATTCCATGTGAGCTCCAGTGTGGCTACTCAGGGGTATTTGTACTCGTGCTTGTAGTGTTTTCTGCTGCACTTTCACTTGCTATGCTCTTGAAAGTATGGGTGCAGGAAACACTACAAGCATGAGTGCAAATATTCAGAGTACACCACACTTGCACTCACGTGTCATGGGGTTCTGTCATAGTATTTCACAAGCGAAGGCTCCTACCAGTAGTGGCACTTCCATCAGTCAAATCAGTGGCCTAGAAGGATGGTTTTTGACTACGTGATGCAGTTTTACTTCTAGCTGTGATGTTTAGCATTACTTGGACGATGTCACTGTTTCTAGAGAAAACACTAATTTTATTTTATTTTCATATATATATTGTGCGCTAAATTTGATCATAAAATGGATTTCCAGATATACTGGTCCTATTTTCTTGTCAAAATGAAATGAAATGCAATATTTTACAACTTTTTAAAAAGTATTTCCAGCATATTCGTGTCAAGCTTTTTGAAAAATATTAAGAATTTAATTTATTGTAATAAAAATATGAAACAACAATTTTGTTTTACTAGTGTGTGTCAATTCTGCATGTACTTGATATAAATGTTATGAACGGAATGATTATATTTATTTTGCCATATCTGTCGTCAACAGACACAGTGCTTTACTTAAAAATGGCATAAAGTGATACTGGCTAAGAGTTCTCAGTATTCTGATCTGTGAATGCGTCAAATGTGAAATTGTGTTGTTTTATAGTAGAGCCGGCGTATATTGCGCCCTCTGTCGGCCACAATAAAAAGGTTTCACGTGTCTAAAACTGTCGCTGATATTGCAGACCTACATTGGTCGTATTTTGGAGCATTTACCGTAACATGTTACGAAAATTTGACTTTTATTTGCCAAAATAATCTTTTTGAATATTGGAATATTTATTGAAATACCGTATTTTTGAGAAAATGCTCACAACGAAAATACAGTTTGCAAATGTAACATTGTGTTGCTGAATGGCTGAATGAGGAAATGCCGAAACGAACTTTAGCAGAAGAAATTGCTCGATTGAGCAATCCAGAGCCAGAATTTAAAGATCCAGAAGAATTTTTCGACAACGGTAAGTGCATTTAAATTATTCCAATCACATACACCTTGGCTGATGGTGTGAACTGCACCGAAACTGTTCGTAGAACCCGAGTGCAGAGAGTGACCTCAACCACGTGTGTCACTGGCAGTGTTACTACTAGTTTACACGTAGGGTCTGTGGTTTAATACGTGGAAGTGTACTTCCAAACTTTACACTCGATCCTCTCAGACTTTGAACGACCATGGATCTATTATAAGAGATCCATGGAACAATCAACTTCATGTAAATCAACTTCATTGCGCAAATCGAGGAACTCATCAATGCATTCCCATGTAAAACTTCACATTTTGATAGGAAATGTTCGTGTGGTGATACAAAATGTTCCCAAGAAAGGTTCATATGTTGATCAATTTGATGCTAGTGACACTTCGAGCAGTTGTTTTGGATTTACCAACAACCTATTCCAGACACTCCCCTGTACATGTCTTGAGATACAGTGTATAGTCACTTTGAAAGCAATGACAACGTGATCAATAAAACTAATCCTAAGTGGGAAATCATCATATAGTTACTTTTGTAATATATACACTGTTTCAAATTTAGATATTACTTTTGTTCCAGTATCAAATAACCCAAAGAAATATAAAAGCTTTTAGTAGCAAAAGAGAAAAACAACATAACATTTTCTGTTTTTTTTTATGTCTGTCTTCACCCAGGGTGAAAATATAATTGTGGTGAATCAGGATGAAAATATAGGCATTGCTAATAAAATGATGTTAAATCACAAGTTAGTTGTTGTGTGTCAGTGGTGTGTCAAATTGGCTAAGAGAAGGTACACTGGTGAATATGTAGACAAGCAATCATTAATCCATAGACCCCCCCCCCCCACCACCACCACAGAGGGTCTGTGGTTTATCACCATGGAAACAGTTTAAGTACATGTTTATAATAATTTCATTATCTGTTTTCATAGAAACTGCAGCCAAAGTTGTAGAACAGTACAGCGATGAAGATGACAATATTGATGTAGAAATCAGCAAATTAAGGAGAAAAGCTGTACCTTTACTGTCTGAGGAAGATGCAAAGTATGCTGGGAAGACTATCTCTAGAAAATCCCTACAAAGTGATGATGAGAGTAGCAGTGAGTCTGGTAAGAGGATTGTGTCAATTTATTGGATAAAATATTGGAATAAATTAAAAATATGAATATATTATATCATGAGAAGTGTAACATTATATTTATTTTCATAGTGAAAGCATACAATAAAATCCATTAAAGCTGCACTAGTAACTGGAGTATTATTTTTTTCGAATAGACAACCAATCCTGACAATTGTTAGAATACCAATAATTAGACATTGTGCATGCCAATTTAGAGGTCTATTTTATTTATAGGTAGGAGAGTATTAAGTTGAAATCGTGATTCATCAGGGCGGTCATTTTGGTGCAGTCCCAAAAATCAATTTGATTGGATTTATAGCACCATACTATGTGCACTACTTCATAAATGTTTTTACCTACAGTGGATGAAATACACCTCAGAGTGAACAATATTTAGAGTATTAGTCATTATTTCTAGCAAAAGGGTGTCAAATAAATGTTACAGTTACAGCTTCTATAGCTTTAAGTTGACCAAAATTTACTTTTAGAACATAACAGAAGTAGTGTAACACACAGAGTGAAACTTCACTATACTTAGCCTTATACTATTTTACATGTAAACAAACAAGTTTGAAAGAGAGAACACAGTGTCTCTGTCCTGCATATCGGCAGCTAGTTTGTTCCATGGATTGAACAGTCAAAGTTTTATATGTTTATTAAAAACAGAATACACTGTTTTGCTAAGGGTTGGTAACCCAGGTAACAGAGGAGGGGAATCTGTTAAACTGCTGCACCAGATATATCATAAGATGGGAAACTTGTGTAAAACATTGATACAAGATTGTGTACACCCTTTATCAATATCTTGTCAAATAGAGCACCGTATTTCTCACACACGAACATGAAAGGTGTAAGTGTTTCTGTAGATTGCAGTTCAAATGAATCGGAATGTACTCCTATAACCTTGATAAATGGCAGGAATATTTTTTCATGGTCATCTCTTTTATCTCAAAGGGAGTGATTTATCTTTGTCCAATGACATCGTCAGGGATGAAGACTTAGAATATACACAAATTGACGACATCACAGAAGACCACAGTAATGATGACATGCCAAAAACAGTTGATATTGGAGCCAAGAATCCAGAATTTCAATTTGATGGTGACTTTAGTAGATTTGATGATGATGATGATGATGATGATGATGGTGATGATGATGGTGGTGGTGATGATGATGATGATGATGATGATGATGATGGTGATGAGTCAGCTGAAGAAGAATCTGTTGGTGAAGGTAGGACGAGAAAACAGTAGACTTCCATCTCATATCTAAGTCTAGAAATTCAAATATACACTGAAAAGGCAGTCAGAAACTAATGACTACCTTACAATCAATAAAATCTAGACAAAAATACAGGTAATCAAAATTATAAAAGGACCTAGGTATCTGTAAACTTTAAGGTAAAAAAGACAATTTTTTGTTCAGATATGAGATTTATCGCTTTGATAAATCATACTTCACATGGAAAGATTTCCGTCTCATTGTCAGTCCTTGCGAATGATAGAAAACAGACTCTCCATAAAGATAATATTGTGTATTATTTCACCATATACATGTGAATAGTGCCTTTGCAAGATATTTCTAATGTGCTGAAGAAATGTGAAATAGTTTTCATTCTGTGACAAACGGAAGTGTTACCTTACCATATCGCCCAAACCATTGATTGGTTATGAATAGCGCCCTCGGTGGTAAAACATCAAAATATTCCGATTTCAAAGATGTGTAGTGAATAAAACTATAGCAGCTATGTCATTTGATTTAATTTGTGATTTGTAATCATTCCATGTGTTCTCAGATAATAATGATGCCAGTGACATTGAGGAGGAAGAAGACACAGAAACACATGGTACAGTGCAGAGTTTCTCAAAGATGGATGTCGAAGAAGAAATAGCCAAGGGTAAAGCTGTTAAAGATCAACTAGGTAGGTGTGATTTTGTTTCCGTTTATTGATGATACAGTTTTCTATGATGACCTCATATATAGCATGATTAGAAAGATTATATTTATAGTTTACAGTGATATTGATATAAAATACTACAATTTGTCATAATATTTAAAATACTTACACTTATTTTGTTATATCATCCCTTGATGTTCACTATTGTGTTGTTTGTAAGCATGCATCAGCCATGTTTGAGAGAATCTCTGGTTTGTGTCAGTGACTGCTTGAATGATTTGCAAATTTTGATTTTCACTTTTGAGGATTATTTTGTCAATATTACAACCTTTTTATAGGCTATTTTTTTACCATTACAAATAGTGTTGGTATAATAGATATTCACTCAATAGTCTATTTTGTGAACTCTGTACAAATTTGTAGACTGAGATATGTCATGTCATGCTGCCCTCAATGGCATGCTCTATGAAAGTGGTTGACTGATGTGTGAGGGCGCCCTGTCACAGCATTTACCTTACAGACTATAAAACATGTTAAATTTGGTATCTATACACTTAAAGTCTAACATTCCTGTGACAGATTGACTGTGAAAGTGATGAGAGGATTCTCTGTAGGCTGTTACAGAGTAGTGAGTTTCATTCGGTGATTTTATCAAAATGATTGCAATTTAAGAGTTTTTAGAAAACACATCATGTTGTCATTTGTTGTGTAAATTTCTGATGAGTCTTTCATAGTATTAGTAAAACTTTGGAGACCACTGTCAATGAATTACTTGAAAACCTACACAGGTCACCGTGTACTTTTATTTGATACCGTCTATTTCAATTTACTCTAATTCTACCAAATGTTGTATTGACAGGTTTATGGGACAGTTTACTTGAAGGCAGAATACGACTTCAGAAAGCATTGCTAGGTGTCAATAAACTACCACAATGTCATACAGCCCATCAGTTTATGGCCACTGGAGGAGAGGACTATCAACAAGCTAACAAGACAGGTATGATGGATTTGTCAGTGTTTATATCACTTGACATCTTGATACCCCGACATGACCCTTGACCTTTGGGACTAGGTTTCTGTCACATGATACACCTTTGTTTTGTTTTTTATCACCATTCTTGTCATGGTATATGTATTTTATGAAGTGTAATGTACATGTATAACATATGGTCATCAGATTGCTTTGATAATGTTAAAATTTGAGGACAACTAAAAATTCACAGTTTTCAAACCTTTGCATTTTATTTCGGGTAAATGAAGCTGGAAATGTCATAAATTTGTAAGTGATGTTTTCAAGTCTTGTTATAGAGAAATATATACTAATTTATCAGCAAAAATTATTGTTGAAAACCAAAGATATTACAGATATGTAAATTTGTGCAGATTGACAGGCCACGAATGTCGTCTGCCAAAAAAGTCAAATTCACTTCTCGTTTTTACGAAAGATAAGCATCACGTAAAACTTTATACAACAGTTTTTCTTGGGTTTTAAAATATCCTTCATACATTTATGACAGTTTTCAGCTGTACTTTAATCCTCCTTACAGACTAATTTACTATTCAAAGACAAAAAAGTTGACAGAAATGCATATGTACCATCATTTTTACACATCTAGACATATTTTGACACAAATTTATTCATCTGTTATCGCTGTTGATACATAACTATCTAAACTTTTAATCATTCTTGTGTTGAGTTCGTATTTGAGTTGTGATGGGGTGATATTAATTCACAAACCAGCATTTCCATATAACATATCTGGGGAACTAAGGTTTTTAAGATTGAGAAATGCAGACTCGTAGTCAAGTCACAGGTCAGATGGATTAACATAGTATATTATAATTCCATTTCATCTTCTTTTCCAGCAAGGAAAGAATTAAAGAAATTATTGAAAAATTTGGCAGAATTACAGCAAGCGTTATTCCTACAAAATCCTGACACTGTATACCTTGTTGATGGCAAGGGTAGTGGTTCCGAGAAACAAGACAGGTGAATAGATAATACTTTTTGTTATCTTACAAGTGTTAAGTTTGCACATTTATTTCTTTTGTTTGGCATCACAGTGTGACAGAGTAGTATCATATAAAGAAAGATGTGTCAACATTTAAGGTCAGATCAGGTTAATTTTTTCTGACATTTTTTTCCACTAGTTTTGAGAACACACGTTGCCAGGTAGACACAGGCAAACTACTTTGTTTGGCCACACAGTACTCCACATTGCAAGAAAGATCTGTCAATTTTGCAAGTCAGGTCAGGTCAGGTCATGTCAAACAATATCAAGATCCTGGTTTCATGATTGTATTATTATAGTGATGAAGAAATCAACAGTGATGACAGTGAGGAGGAAAAGGAAGTGAAAGCAAAGCCAACACAGACAAAACGTAAACGAAAACTGGAAATTGCTGATTACGGAGACTTCCTCAACAAGAGACATACCAATTTCCAACAATACAGGAATAACACAATAGAAAAATGGAATGACAAAACTAAAGTTGCTTCAGGGAAATTTAACAGTAAGGTAAAGAAACTTTGACTTTGATACACCAATGGTGGTTTAGTGTATGTCTTACTAACATGTGTATGTGTAACGCATGTATGTACATGTACATGTAATGATGTGTGGGCTGTACGCAAACTAAGATGTAGTTACAGGGAGGGGGGGGGGGGGAGAGCCACACATACAGCTGAGCTGAATGCCAACCAAATATGAACAAATGTCGAGTTCAGGAGTGAAAAGTTCTTATTTGGAGGGAAAACTTAACGAACAGTAAATACTTAATTCCAGAGGATGGGTGTGGTTTAATAGTGAGGGCAAGAATTGGTATGATATTGAAGGCAACAATATCTCTTTGAACTATACATCAGCAAATACTTCAGGTGAGACTGGGTGTCTCTGGTGTTACAATAAAGTTAGGAATATTTTATTACAATTACATCTAATGATAGCCAAATTTTGTTGTTGTGAGTCAAAATGATAAAAACTGAGATTTCTTGTCAGTCACCACATACTAAAAGATAGGAGAAAACCAAATTTTGGTGCATCGTTACAAATTCTGTGCGTCAGTGGCATGTCAAATTGGCTTAGGGGGCACACTGATGTGGGCACATTCAACTGTTTGCATATTTTGACATGTCCCATTCACCAGTGTTATAGTTAATGGTATTTGCATGCTGAACAACAGCCACTGTAGTTTGATATTCTGTGTCATTTCTCCTTAAAGAAAGGTTGTATCGAATAAGAGAATATATGTACAATGAATTTATCCCTAGATGAAATATTTATCCTTATATGGTTAATATACGAAAAAACTGGAATTTCTTCTGAAAACAGTTCATTGATCTTTAACGGGGGAAGTCAGACAGGGGATTTCTCTTTCTGGGTGATAAATACATGGCTGGCAGAGCTATTTAGTAACATACTCAAGGAGTCAAAACAAAGGTTAATCCCCAGTAAACCCTACAGTCACCATAAACTTACTGTAACTTGCTCCCAGGAATTCTGACTTCCTCTTTAAAATTTCATTATTGTAATCTTGAGATTTGTGTACTTTTGTTGAATGGTTACATCATGCAAGTCTTACAGTGAATTTGTATGTCTGTTTATTTGCAGGGATTCAATTCTCTCAAATAGAAATGATAGATTCATGTGAATTTTTTTCGTCTTTATTTACAGGCATTCAGTTCTTTTGAAAAGTCCCCTCTGACACAAATAGAACAGATTCTTGGTGATAGAGAGAGGTTAGTGAAAAGAACGCAACTGAAGAGAACAGTGTATAGAGTGATGGGTCAAACAGAGAAGACACATGATGATGATGATGATGATGATGATGACAATGAACAGGTAGGTACAGTCACTGTATATATGTTATGTGCTGCAGCCTGTATGAAAAAATAATGAACTCTTTTTAAATGTATGAATTCGTCATCAATTCTTAGATGATGTAATTTTCTTTTTTTTCAATTTAGATTATAAAATGAGTTATTTTGTTTGGTATGTGTATGAGATAGAAATATATGAATAAAACAATACATAATGTCTGAGTTAATCCCAGGGGAACCTCTGCCTGGTGTTTAGATATGAAGTGTGTGTGGTACAGCTGTGTAAACAGATGTCACTCTCTGCTGACGTTATACTGGCATATGATAATCATACATAACAATACTGTAATACTGCAGTGCAGTTCATTGAGTTGCATCACACTCGACACTTTACTGCATAGCACATCATAGATGCATTACAGCACCTGACACTGCAGTACATTGAAATGCACAGGTACTGAGAAGTGCTTAGAACTATTCTAATATTGATATTGACTAAGGGGAATATTGAATGACCGACAGTCTAAACTCCATTATTGATCGATCTACAATCGAGAACATTCCCAGTACAGTATTTGAACCTTAACCCTTTAAAGCCCAATACCCTATATTTAGGATGTAATTACATAGAGTTATAGAAACTAAGTCATTAAAACCTGATACCCTATATAGGATGTAATTACATAGAGTTACAGAAACCAAGTCATTAAAGCCTGACACCCTATATTTAGGGTGTAATTACATAGAGTTACAGAAGCCAAGTCATTAAAGCCTGATACCCTATGTAGGGTATAATTACATAGAGTTATAGAAACCAAGTCATTAAAGCCTGATACCCTATATTTAGGGTGTAATTACATAGAGTTACAGAAACCAAGTCATTAAAGCCTGATACCCTATATTTAGGGTGTAATTACATAGGGTTACAGAAACCAAGTCATAAAAGCCTGATACCCTATATTTAGGGTGTAATTACATAGAGTTACAGAAACCAAGTCATTAAAGGGTTAAAAAGGTGAACTTATCTACAGAAAAGAACCCATAAAAACATTAGAAATCATATTATTAATAAAATAAAATATTTCTTTGAATCAAACTACAAACATGATTATGCCCAATTGTTTTCATTTTTTTAAATACAGGAATCGCTGCCAAGAACTGATCTTCATTCTCAAACCACTGATGAAGAAATTTTTGATGATGATGATTTCTATCACCAGGTATGTAGTGTATGTATTTTGTGTGGAGATTGTAGTATGTGTGTTGTATTTTACATAGAGTAGGTATGTAGGTAGCGTTGAGATTGTATGTGGTATTTTACATAGAGTATGTGTGTACAAAAAATGTAGGCCCTGTTGACTCTGAGATTGTCTGGTATTTTATATAGAGTAAATATTCAGGTATGTGTCTGGTGTGTAGTGTATTAAATGGACACATTAAATGCCTCAGGGGAGAAACTCTGTCTAGGACCAACCCTGTATGTTTGATTACAGTGTTGTCATCGTTGAGTGGTCATGCCGTAAGGGTTATATGAGGTAAAACTAAAATAGTATCTAAAATCATAATTGCTGAATTAATTTTAAAATGAGTAGAATTTGAATATGTACCTGATATACCAGATGTAGGAAGGAAAACAAGACTTCCTACTTTTTTGTAATTTCATTTTTGATATTCAGTGATTTCACACAAAAGACCTCTCCATTGTTTCTGTACATTAGACCTCCACTGTTTCTGCACATTAGACCTCCACTGTTTCTGCACATTAGACATCCACTGTTTCTGCACATTAGACCTCCACTGTTTCTGCACATTAGACCTCCACTGTTTCTGCACATTAGACCTCCACTATTTCTGCACATTAGACCTCCACTGTTGTTCTGTACATTAGACCTCCACTGTTTCTGCATTTGACCTCCACTGTTTCTGCACATTAGACCTCCGCTGTTTCTGTACATTAGACTTCCACTGTTTCTGTACATTAGACTTCCACTGTTTCTGTACATTAGCCCTCCACTGTTTCTGCACATTAGACCTCCACTGTTTCTGCACATTAGACCTCCACTGTTTCTGCACATTAGACCTCCACGGTTTTTGTACATTATCAATCAGTGAATTTATAAAGCACCAGTGCAGTTTATAACACTCTGTGTACTTGACTCGTAGAACTAATATTCTCATCAGAAATGTATTTGTAATCTAATCACGTTTTGAAAATTGAACCATGTGTATATTTTCTTCCAAAAACAAAACAAATACCATGGTCATCACCCTATGAAAAAAACCTGTCAAACCCCATGTTTTTGTATATGATTATACTACTTTAGTATGTATATTTCATGCTAGAGTGAGTGTGTACATGTAGTAGTTAATTTCAATAGGTGTCCACTTGGTGGTTATGTAGTGTGTAATGAATAGTAAAGATAGCTGGATATATAATATATTGTGTATCCTTTTCAGAAAAAAAGAATAAATTAAATGAACACCAATTTAATCATACTATTATGTTGTCTCAATTTTTGTTTGAATAGCTGACTATTTTTATGTACTTTTAGCAGTTTCATTTCATTTTTCGTCAGCATTTCAGTTTTTCTTCATGACAGCGCTTAATTGATGAGGCAACGCATTTAGGTAAATAATTAATGAGAATAAGTGTATAATACTTGTTTTAATGGTCTAACAATGGGAGTAGCAATTGACTGTCCTGACAACTCTGTGATCATTATCTTGCTGCTGTTGAGTTTTTTTTTGTAACAAAGGTCAAAATAATTCAATGACAAGGGATTAAGGTGTAATGCCATCAATTGCAATGAGGATTTGACTTCTTTTATTACCTGTGACATTTACAATATACAATACTGTAGATAGAACAGTTTGTGTAACATACAGAACAATGGTGTAACATACAGAACAGCGGTGTAACATACAGAACAGTGGTGTAATTAACATACAGAACAGTGGTGTAGCATACAGAACAGTGGTGTAATTAACATGCAGAACAGCGGTGTAACATACAGAACAGTGGTGTAATTAACATGCAGAACAGTGGTGTAGCATACAGAACAGTGGTGTAATTAACATGCAGAACAGCGGTGTAACATACAGAACAGCGGTGTAACATACAGAACAGTGGTGTAATTAACATGCAGAACAGCGGTGTAACATACAGAACAGCGGTGTAACATACAGAACAGTGGTGTAATTAACATGCAGAACAGTGGTGTAGCATACAGAACAGTGGTGTAATTAACATGCAGAACAGCGGTGTAACATACAGAACAGCGGTGTAACATACAGAACAGTGGTGTAATTAACATACAGAACAGTGGTGTAGCATACAGAACAGTGGTGTAACATACAGAACAGTGGTGTAATTAACATACAGAACAGTGGTGTAGCATACAGAACAGCGGTGTAACATACAGAACAGTGGTGTAATTAACATACAGAACAGTGGTGTAATTAACATACAGAACGGTGGTGTAGCATACAGAACAGTGGTGTAACATACAGAACAGTGGTGTAATTAACATACAGAACAGTGGTGTAGCATACAGAACAGTGGTGTAACATACAGAACAGTGGTGTAATTAACATACAGAACAGTGGTGTAGCATACAGAACAGCGGTGTAACATACAGAACAGTGGTGTAATTAACATACAGAACAGTGGTGTAGCATACAGAACAGTGGTGTAATTAACATGCAGAACAGCGGTGTAACATACAGAACAGTGGTGTAATTAACATACAGAACGGTGGTGTAGCATACAGAACAGTGGTGTAACATACAGAACAGTGGTGTAATTAACATACAGAACAGTGGTGTAGCATACAGAACAGCGGTGTAACATACAGAACAGTGGTGTAATTAACATACAGAACAGTGGTGTAGCATACAGAACAGTGGTGTAATTAACATGCAGAACAGCGGTGTAACATACAGAACAGTGGTGTAATTAACATACAGAACGGTGGTGTAGCATACAGAACAGTGGTGTAACATACAGAACAGTGGTGTAATTAACATACAGAACAGTGGTGTAGCATACAGAACAGTGGTGTAACATACAGAACAGTGGTGTAATTAACATACAGAACGGTGGTGTAGCATACAGAACAGTGGTGTAACATACAGAACAGTGGTGTAATTAACATACAGAACAGTGGTGTAGCATACAGAACAGTGGTGTAATTAACATGCAGAACAGCGGTGTAACATACAGAACAGTGGTGTAATTAACATACAGAACGGTGGTGTAGCATACAGAACAGTGGTGTAACATACAGAACAGTGGTGTAATTAACATACAGAACAGTGGTGTAGCATACAGAACAGTGGTGTAATTAACATGCAGAACAGCGGTGTAACATACAGAACAGTGGTGTAATTAACATACAGAACGGTGGTGTAGCATACAGAACAGTGGTGTAATTAACATGCAGAACAGTGGTGTAATTAACATACAGAACAGTGGTGTAACATACAGAACAGTGGTGTAATTAACATACAGAACAGTGGTGTAACATACAGAACAGTGGTGTAGCATACAGAACAGTGGTGTAATTAACATACAGAACAGCGGTGTAACATACAGAACAGCGGTGTAACATACAGAACAGTGGTGTAATTAACATACAGAACAGTGGTGTAACATACAGAACAGTGGTGTAATTAACATACAGAACAGTGGTGTAACATACAGAACAGTGGTGTAATTAACATACAGAACAGTGGTATAACACAGAAGTGGTGTAGCATACAGAACAGTGGTGTAACATACAGAACAGCGGTGTAGCATACAGAACAATGCTGTAACATACAGAACAGTGCTGTAACATACAGAACTGGTGTTACATACAGAACAGTGGTGTAGCACACAGAACAGTGCTGTAATATACAGAACAGTGGTGTTACATACAGAACAGTGGTGTAACATACCGAACAGTGGTGTAACATACAGAACAGTGCTGTAAACATACAGAACAGTGGTGTAACATACCAAACAGCAGGGCTCGAAATTCGTTTTTTTTCTTGGTAGCCCAGGTGGGCTACCATCTTTAAAATTTGGTAGCCCGAGAGCAATGACTAGTAGCCCATATGCATGCATTTCTAAATTAATGGTGTCTGTGTATATATATACATTGTATGTAACTATATGATGTATTGAATTCGATGATTGATTGAACACGTTATTTGTGTGTATTTCATGCCATATTTGACATTGGGAACGCAATTTTTTGCATGTATGTGTCTCTGGGGACGTGTCATAAAGAAGGACCGTATGAGGCTTACTGTTACAACGTACGGTTATCATTGCAATGAAGAAAAAAAATGTAGTAGCAATTCGTACTTGTAACTATTATCTAAATCTCTTGGTGCAGTGAGACCTGTAAAATTTGAATATGATTCAACGTATGGAAAACGTATAAACAGTTTCATAAGCCCCATGGCCATTTCCTGATGTGGAGACTACGTCTTGGGTAGTTTAGAAACTATGTGCTGTTATCATTATCTATCCACGTGATTGGTTACTTATTAACAGACGGGTTAGACAGGATTTGTATTAATACATGACGGCCATTACGGCAAAGCCCCTTCCATTCATGGGCGAAGAGATAATCAAACAGAGTCTAAGACCACATCAGCAGACGGTCCATGCTGAAAACTTCACTCAGATAAATTCAAATCATCATGTCACCATTTCATTCTCACTAAAACTTCAACTTTCTTTTGAGCTTTGCTACTACTACTAGATCGAATGCATTACGTGAATTTACCATTCACCACTGCATGCTCTCAGGGGTTGCGTGAGCGTGGTTTACACACGGAATGTTTTAGGCATCGTTCAAGAATAAACGAATCTGTAGGTGTATACCAAGTTAACAGTTCTCATCAGCATAAAATTTTATCAAACACCATTACAACTGTGTCTCTGTCAAGTTGAAAGTTAAAGCTGCCATTCATGTTATGGACTGCAGCAGTGCTGACTCCGACTCCGAGAAGAACCGGAAGCGCCCGGGCCGGAGAGCAGATTTCCAGAGAGTGATTACCATGGGAAATTGAAAGTACAGAAAGATAACATTAAATCGCTATACAGAATATTGTTGCATATAAATGTTTTGTTATGACATTTTGGAAGTACAAGCTGTGTATACGATGAACTGAAGAATGGCGTGTACAGTGTACATGTATTTTGTGTACATTTGATATACATGTAGTGTGGATGCAAATTTGGAAAAGACGCACAGATTTTGACGCTAATTTTGGCGAGAACACGTCCCACAGGACTGCGACATCGGAGGCCCCCAGCCCGGGAAGGTGTCGGAGTCAGGGTGTCACAGTTTCATTCAAAACTTAGTAGCCCAATTGGGCTACCACTCACATAATTTGGTAGCCCAGAGACAAACATTGGTAGTCTGTGGACGCGGGACTACCGCGAATTTCGAGCCCTGAACAGTGGTGTAGCATACAGAACAGTGCTGTAAAAACACAGAACAGTGGTGTAACATGAAGAACAGTGGTATGATAGAACAGTAGTGTAACATGTAGGACAGTAGTGTAACATACAGAACAGTGGTGTGACATATAGAACAGTAATGTAACAGGACAGTGGTGTATCATACACAACAGCACTGATATATGTATATAGAATTGTAGAAAAATTGAAGTTTTTGTGCGAAATCTAGATATTTATGTGTACTTTCAAAGCAGTCATACAGGCAAAAAATTGTGTGTAGGTTTTCATATACTCAATCTACTCAATAAGAAAATATTCCTCTTTTGGGAAGATGAAGATGACAGACATGTTGAAATGAAAGGGATAAAAAGAATTATTGTCTGAAATTCAAAAAGTCAACATATGACAATATTATTAAAGTTGACATATGGATAGCTTTTTGCAATATATGGAGTTACAAACACAGACTTGGTCTCTGTTGTTTCACATTGATTTTTCAAGTAGGACACCATGATAAAATGTTTTAGTAAATTAAAAATCCAAAATAAATACGGCCCAATCCTCATCCATATGGCAACTTTAAGATAAGCATTTTGTACAATCGATAAAAGTATTGATCAATGACTGTTGTAGGGAAATGTGAAGACATGAACTTACTAATTATCAACAATTTATCACCTTTTTTCCACTACAGCTTTTGAGGGATTTGATCGAAAAAAGGACTGCAACTACATCAGATCCTGTTGCTCTTGGAAGGTAAAGTATTGTGTATTTTTCTGTACTGGTAGATATCACTTGAATATTGACACATGCTTTGACTTCAAACATTTTGATAAAATCAGTTCTTTTTTTAATGTAGAAATGAGACCTTTGTTATTACTGGAATGAATTTTCAAAAGCAGAGGATCAATTTATATATATTGTGAAATATGTATTCACTTTTTATACAAAATCATCGACAAATTATGTAACAGGTGAAAAGTAGAGAGAAAATATTGTCTGCTGTCATGAAAAGATGGTTGATTTAACACAATGTTTACTGTCATCTATTTTGTAACTTGATATATTTCACACGATCTATCATTTGGCAAATAGCCACAAAAAATATAGGTGTCAGTAACTATGACTCAGATGTTATTGGATAGTAATAAATGCAATAAATTGTTATGACAATGACACCTTTTACAAATGTTTGACACATTTGAGCTAGTCACTAATTAGGAGGATCTTAGTTATAGTTGCAAAGACTTGTCAATTTCATTCAACGTTATCAATGTTGTATATGTTCTGCAGAAAAAAAAATAACATTGTGATAATTTTGAAGTTACAGTGAAACTTTGTCATTGGTGAGGCATCATTTATCTGCTAGTGGAACAAAAAAAAGGATGTATATGTCCAAAATTTGTGGGGAAAAAACAAAACAAAACAAAACAAAATAAAATCCTCCTGAAAAGAAAAAAAAGAGAGAAATGTATTTAGTCATATTGCCCAAATGAACATATGTTTTTATTTAGCAAAAATACTCAGAGAATAAATTTGAGATTACGTAATGAAAATCCGTTCACACATGTTTAGACAAATTACAGGCTTGGTCCATTATATCATTTCAAATGTTATTTGTGTCATTTTCCAGTGACAGCATTTTGTACATTCATGTCGTAAGTAAACAGTGTACATTATGCTTCAGCATGAAGAGGGAAGTCAAATTAGAGAGACCCCTCAACTTGATGTGAATTAATGTGTCTTCCTAGACCATAGCTTCTGATATATGGATCATCATCATATAAGATAATTTGTAACATTTTGTGTAATTACTGTCTTGTCTTTTTAGAGATATGACCATTCATGGTTCAAATTTGTTGTGAATATCCACTAAGTGAAAGATAAGCATGGCTGGCATGTTTTACACTGAGATACAAATAGTTTCTCAGTTTCGTTATTTTTTGTTTTTGTTGAATGTAGGCAGTGGTTACAGATTCAGAAATTAAGAAGCAAAGTTAAAAAACAAGTTGACACTAAAGCCAGCAAAGGGAGAAAATTACGGTATTTATATTTGAATTTATATTTTAAATTGTGTAGATTTTCTTGAGAAAGTCACATTATAAATATCTTTATTATTATTATTATTATTATTATGATTATTATGATAGCATATTGTGTTAACATGACACTATACTTAGTAATAACATCATATTATATAACAAACATAAATCATAACATGACATATGTAACAATTTATACTATATTTATAGTAGATTATGTATGAAACTATTGACAGCTGTGGAGGGTTGGATCTCAGTAATGTCCACATTTCATTTCTATATTTCCTGTAGATTAGATTCAGTTGAAAGGAAATACTCAAAGGCCTTGGATCTGTAGGGTTGCTATACATGGTGTTTATTACAATGGCACCAGTCCTCCCCCCTTTTTTTTTTAAAGTTACATAATCTTCAAATGTTTTGAGTTTGATATGTAAAAGGAAATTGTCCACCTTTTTTTTCACAAATCTGTCCCAGTTCGTAGTAGTCTCTCAAGCACTATATGTGCCAACCTCACTGTTTTGAAATCACTCACTCAGGTCATTATTTCATGTAAAAGAACACATTTGTGTTCAAAATAATATTATATTAACTGAAGAATGAAAAAAGCCCAGAGATTTGACCAAGTGTAGGTGTTTATGCATGATGTAAACTTTTCTGTCATGAATGCTGTTACAGTGAATATTCTGTTCCAACGAACATGTTAATGTCCTTCAACTGCCATTATATCAAATAGATACAAACTTCAATGTAGTGAACATGTCATGTACAGTAAAACCCTGTCATGTCTCCCAGTAATTATATATTTATAGTGTTATTTGAATATTTTCATATTTTACATGGCTGCTTGGCATAGATATGAATGTTGTTTATTAAAATGATATTATATAATGTAAGTATTTAAAAAAATGTTCATTGTTATTTAATAGGACTATTAAACAGGGTGTCAATATCAGCTGTTCACACTTTTTTTTCATTTTGTTTCTTTTTGTAAATGATAGGTATGATGTGCATCAAAAATTAGTAAATTTCATGGCACCAGTTGATGTATGTACAATGGCAGACCATACAAGGTAGGGATGGTGGTGTACGTGTGTGAATGTGTGTGTGTGTGTGTGTGGATGTGTGTGTGTGTGTGTCTCTCTCTCTCTCTCTCTATCTATCTATCTCTCTATATATTTATTACATATTTTACTAAAGGCACAAAATGGAAAATTATTTTCCATAGATTGATTGAGCTTGGTGCCGGCAGCAACACATTTTGAAATAGCACTATTGTATGCTTATGAATATATGAAAGTGTTTATATGAACATATTAAATTTGCGAGTGAATAACATTTCATTTTTACAGCTATAATTTGTATGTCTTTCTTTTTCTATGTGGTTAATTGTATGAATATATATATATGTGTGTGTGTGTGTGTGTGTGTGTGTGTGTGTGTGTGTGTGTGTGTGTGGATGTATGTATGTATGTATGTATGTATGTATGTATGTATGTATGTATGTGATTGTGTGTGTGTGTCTGTTTATGTGCATGTGTATATTTATATGCATGTGTATAGTTATGTATATTCATGTGCATGTGTATATGTGTGTTTGTCTGTTTATGTACATGCCTGTGTATTCATGTATGTGTGTTCAGTTCATAACCTGTGAACACCGGCATTCTTGAATTCATGTCTGTAAAATTGCAAGGTTGCATTGTCATCAGAAGTACTATATATAACTACATTCATGCTGCCTCAAGCTACGATCAGTTGTACTAAACATAGAATAATCCAGATAAAGCATACCTCAATGAAATATTAGTCATGGTAACTTATCTTATTTATTTCTCCTTTATTTTGACAGGACGGAATTGTTAAGTTCTTTATTCGGCAAGAATTCTTCAACTGAAATGCTAAGATGATATTTGTATTGACCTGTTGTGATTCCATTTCATCTATTTTTGTCTTTTTTTTTTGGAATTATTAAATATTGTAAAACTGAATAAATTATAATGTATTGTTACATATTTCATGAAATGCATAATTTTTTTGTATTTTTTCATTATTATTCAAGAAATGATATTGACAGCTGGCGTTAAGATCAGTAGTTTCCCTCCAAATACACACCTATTGCCTTGAAGCAATATTCTTGCATATATAATAACAGACCATATATGGGCATGATACGGCTTCTTCAAATACATCTTGCAGAGTAAGAGGGAACTGAGAAATATAAAAAAATGACAGTAATTTATCAGGAAAGAGCAAGTGATTATTTTGTGATGTCATGTTATAAAACTGATGTCTAGAAGGATACAAGTTTTACTAAGAATACTCTTTGATCATTATATTCGGGAGAACAAGTTGCTGTTTTAATACATGGCCAATGGTATATTGTGAAAGCTTTAATTTTTTACTAGATTTTAGGTTTTATTTCACAAATTTTATCTAAAAATAAAGTGAACTTTAAAAATGTGGAAAATTTCTCTAACCATAATGTTGTAATTTAATCAAAGCATTTAGAATTACCACAATAATACAAGATGTTTCAAATTGAACAACGCACACACACACACACACACACACACACACACACACACACACACACACAACCATCATTGAACAATGCACTCAAAAAAATGCACAGGTGTATTTTGAAATTCTAAAATTCCAGTTTTTATTCTGCATTGATTGAAATCATACACCATCCATGTTGGCTAAGACATCAATATTTGAAATGATGTAGCTGCAGGCTTCTACTAATGTAGTCCATGCAAATTTATAATTTACAGCAAATCGTGATTTTTCCATTTTATACATCCCCCCTTGATAATAACCATCATACATTAATCCCTCACTTGGATTTCAATTATATAAGGAGAGGTGGAATGCAATCAAGCAAAAACAATTAAGAATTCTGATTTTGTGATCGGCATTTAAACAGTGTGAAGTCACTAATCAGTGAAAGGAGAGTGTCAGAAAAATGTAACAATTTAGTTTCATTTTATCATATTTGATTTTTTCTAGAAAGAAAATAATAAAAATATTGAATACACTAATTGATGAGTGTCTGGTAAAGACTGAATAAGAGAACATGTAATAAAGATATGCATACTTTTCACAACTTTACATGTCCTTGTGAGATTTCTGAAATAGCATTTATTTTTTAGTGTATAGAAGTATATACAGCGAGTCATGCTCAGTACTGTGATAAAGATTTGGTCACTATAATCAGGTTGTTAAAAGTGATGTTAATCACAATGACCTCAGTTACTATAGCAACCAACCACATCACAAACATAGGTCATTCCTTATTGGTTAGTTACCAGTTTCCTATCAGATAATGACAATGGCTGCCCATGTACTTGGTGTTGATCAAACTATGATACTGTCAGATATTAGCTATGGAAGAGTATTGCTAATCCTGAACATGTCAAACACCTAGTCAACATTTTGACAGCTAAAGGGTACAATAGTTCTTACTACATAACAACGTTTACACATTATAATTTCAAAAAATATTGTATCTTGTTGATGGAGGCCATGATTTCTCTAGGTGGTTGTTTAATCATAGAACTTGACTCACAGTAACCAGGTTATATGTAGTTTCATATGCAATGTCAGCCAGAAACCACAAAACCTTATCATTTCTACTCGTCACCCACACATCCAAGTCCTTGATATTGTTTCAACCACAGGTACTGGAATCAATCTGTATGATTTAAAAAAAATATATGTATAGTAAATAAGACTTATTTACTATACATATTTAAAAAAAACAAAACCATGCATTGATTCAAGTACCTGGGGTTTCAACCAGGAAGAACGTCTCATTTTGTTTCTGTAGATTGGTAATATGTGTTTTTTGTGTGTAAACATATACTTTCATATGTTGTCACTAGCATAATACATGTACTAGCAAATATGTACAGTCACATTTCCTCATACTACAGCTGACATTGACAAATCCATCATATGATTGAATAAAGTTCTGTCATAAAGTATCCTGTTGTGTGTAAACCTGCCATGTTGTCCATGGTATTTTACAATAGTTTCACTTCATAAACTAAATGTAGCTCACTGTTAGTTACAATGAAACACTGTGGTGTCAAGTCTTCTTATTGAGGCATACACTATAGCAATAACTATTTTATTGCACAAGAGTCAGCAGAAAATATTGCAGTTGTGTGCCTAATCTGTTCACTGACTGAATCTTTGTCAGTGGCCGAGTGGTTAAACCACTTACCTCTTACCACTGCGGTCGGGGTTCGAACCCATTCAGGGTTTCATTAAATTTACCACACTTTAAGTAAGAAGAGTGTCGTTCAGTTTGATATATTGAACAACACCGGTTTCATCCTGCATTAACACTGAACCCATGAGGGATGGCCCTTACTAGACTTCTTGGGAGACAAGTGTTTGTATACTTAAGAACTATCCAGTATAGATAAAGATTATTATTATTATTATTTGACTATGCTGCACTTGTTCACTATTTCCAATATTGAACTCATGATGGTTTTCCACTGTTAGCCGTTCAAGTGCTACAAACCCAATTCGGTGAGTCAGCATGGGTATAATAAACATTGTTTGCATCTCTAAAGCTGTTTGCAGTGTCACTGATAACAGGCTGAATAAAACTGATAACAACTGATATAACACTGACCTTAGCTTTGCCTGATATGATTTACTCCTTGAAAATAATCTTGCACTGTGAACTACACTTTTGAATTACAGTGATCATGGAGAGAGAGAGAGAGAGAGAGAAATAGTTGCACAGTCAAATTCACCACTTGTTCTTTGTTAAAATAAATGTGGGATTTTGACTTGCAAAATAAAAATTAACTCAAACTTTGGGGAATTTGTTTGTGTTGTATTTCATCTTGAACTGTGTTGGTATCACATTGTTTACATATTCTCTCCTCTATTGCTAGTTTAGGTCATTTAGTCTATTTAAATTCAATAGGAATGTTTGTACAATCATATAGTGAATCAAACTAATTCATGGCCTTCAGACCTATCCATAGACATATTACTTGCATTGGTTTTTGAACTAATGACATTTAACCATGTTCCACCACTTACATTTTTCTAGACTTTTGATATGTTATTCAGCATAATATTCTGAACAAGATGGACTAAAAATTATTTCTGTTGCAATTACGTCGAGGTTCGGCCTAAATTTCCTAAATTTCCGCTAGACTGACTGGCATAGCAGTGAGTTTCTTGAAGCTATCGTATTTCAGGCCTGCTGGAATCAATGCTTTCCTGTTCTGAAAGGAAATGAAACGCTAGCCGCTAGCTTTTTTAGATTTACATGTAACATAAATTATTAGTAAACTAAACATGATCTCTGGGAATTGTTTTGATAAAAAAAAAATGTTACCATATCGGGAAGTCTTGTTTAACGAATTATCATCCTTGGTACTTGCTTTTCTCCGAATATTGTGGAACTGCACTTGTCCTTAAACTTTCGGCCAATCATGTTTCCCTACATAAGACCCTGATATAAGAACCGATTTGATTGGTAGTTGCCAGTCTAGCAGACGCATAATCGTGTCAGCATGATTGTATATACAGTATAGTTCGAGACAGTCAATGGGACACATCAACCGGAGCGAAGGATATCCAACAACTCTCTTAGAATTGGTTGAATCATAGGCCACTCTGTAAAACTGTGTTATTATAGAGAACGTGTAACAGTACGCACCAATCAAAGTAAAGGTTATAACGTGTTTCAGGACGACAGGTAATGTAAACAACAAAGCAGAAAATTGAAGCTATTTTGCATATTTAGTCACAAGTTCGTACATCTGTAAATTCAATTTTAGCTGCAGTGTCGAAGTGTAGAAGATCACTTTAAACATAAATTTCAACTTTTGATTTTTGGTAACAAATTGTAAAATAAAGATGTAATCAGGTGTTTGTTTTAATATTATTATTTGTGAACAGCGTCCTGAAAATTGACTGTCAGACGTTCACGTGCTACACGCCCAGTAGTCAAACCATTTTCTCCCATCCAAAATGGCGGACCACGAGTTATGCGACAGGTATCAAGTTTCTATGGACGTTCTTGACGAAATTCGGCAAAATTTTGCAGAGGTAAGATAGTCGATTAAGTGAACACACAATAACACGTAAGCTAAGCGTATATTCAGTTGTACCGATGCGATAATTGTGTGGAACAGTCAATCACCGATGACGCCGCTCTCGTCAACGCGTAACGAAACTTGTTCGCTGCATGTTGTAAGTAAGTAAGCATGCATGATGCAAGCACCGAAGCAGTGTTGGCGGTAGCTGTGGCACCGGTGGTTGACGGTACATATTTATTTAAAAATACAGCAGACCAAACAGCAGGTTTTACTGTGAAGATACTGTTCGCATTGACTGGTTATGATATCCGTAATATTAGGACTGTGTCATAAAGTTTCTGTACATTTTATTAACCCGTGCTGCGATAATTGAACAGCCACTGGATTTAATTAAACTGTTTCTATAATATCGTATCGTAGCCAGACGAAACATTTATACACATCAGCAACGGTGGCTGGTATCAATCATGAGTAGCAGACCGCCTATGTGGATTATGTATCGAAACCCTGATTATGGTTTGGCACTGGTACAAGTTTCATTAGTCATCAGCCATCCTCATTTATGCAGTATTTTCGTTTTCGATCTATACTTTTCGGTGTAGTAGCAGGCGTTTTTCTAAATTTGCGTGTAGACTGATGTACAACATACTGTACATGATATGACAAAATGTCATTTATAGTGATGTCACAACATTTTGCAGGGTAAAATAAGTATGTAGTCATAGGTAACATGTATATATGTTTACATAACTGTAAAACAATGACAATAGTGTGATTGACACAATTGTTGACACAGTGGTTTAGTGATATGTGTTATATTCAGAAAAAACTTAAAAAAACTAACACTTCTGCTAGTTCATACTGGAAGAACAAAACTATTTTTATATTCCTTATCTATAATATCTGTTGAATACACATCACTGATGACTTAAATGAAATATCTTGATGCACATAAACTATGTATAAAGAATATGTTTATTAAGATTTCTCACTATCATATAAAATGCTAGCAACTGTAATAATAGTTGAGGGGTAAAAATTAGATTTAGGAAACACTTTGACCACTTATAGTCTCAGACTAGATCATTGATGTCAAAGTTTATGCAGGTCTTGTTTTATTTACATATACAGATAATGAACACATACCATAATTAAAGTCTGTTGCCAGTTTTTTACATATATCGGGACTGCCCCTCCATGAACCTGATATCAAACCCGGTAACAGCTGTATACCTGGGCTTGCTGTAAGTTTCATTTGGAAAGTCAGTGAGAGTGGAAAGAAAACTAGTGGTTGTAGGGTTTGTTGGTTTGTCTGCTTATTTTATCACTATTGACATTTATGATAGCAGAGATTGTTTCTGTGCATGAACTGTCATAAAGTATTGACATAGCACTTGTCAGTTTGTAGTCTCAGACATTCCGCTCTCCTGACATACAGGTGACATTCTGGGTAGATCCTTATCTAGAACATTGAATATTTAAATTTAGTTGTCTTTAAAATGTCTTTGACAGTGTAAAGATGGTTTCAAGACATTTTAATACATTCAAACTCAGTCGCAAATTGTAATTGAATGTGTGTACACGTCATCGTATTGATAAAAAATTCACATAATTTGATGGTAACTCAAGAAAATTAAAAATATGAATGACATGGAAACAATAGTTGTACAGCAGACAATGAAATGTCAGTGAGTATTCAGCTGTAATGAATTCTGTTGATGTTTTGTTTCAATGGTAGTTCAGTATGTGTGGTATGAGTCTATGACATAATGTAGCTAGGGTACAAGTACTGAATGGTTCTGCTAATGAACTTTGTTAGGTCAGACTACAAACACAAAATCCTTTCATTGAATACAAAGACTATATATGCGTGAAATAGTCTTTGAGAAGTAATCAAAGCTGATTTGTTGTGTGCTGCAGTGAATAAAGAATTAACTTGGTTGGTTTGTTAATAGGTGGCTGTCATTACCAGTCTTGAACTACTGTTGAATACACAAAGACTGAGAGTTAGGCTACCTTTTATGGTCTCTGTCTATACTGACACTATTCACAGCGAAAGGACTTCTGTCAAAACTCCATTTGCAGTGACTGTATTTGGTACTTTCCATATAATTTTCATGAAAGCTTATGACAAGTATTCTGATATGCCTCCCTGTGAAAAGGCTTTGATTACAAGCATATTAATTAAACTCAACTGTCGTGCTCACATTATTCACTGCATTATAGTGCATATCAAGTCATGGGAAAATACTGTTCCATTATTTTATAAGCCATGACAATACGCAAGGAGCTAGATTGAAGGTGGTAAAAATAGTAGTTGAAGAATTTAAGATCTTTCAGTATGAATTTGATGAATAGAACGTTTGTGAACCCAGTAAACAAAGAATGACATAATGGCTTCCGTGAAAGGAATATACTTCCTCAAGCTTGCCGAGATAAAATAATGGGTGGGGCTGAAGGTGAATGGCTGCACTGTAAAGTGATATTTTCTGAAGGTGTGTTCAATAGGTGCTGTTGTTCAGGTGAACTCAATAAAATTTAGTATGGCGTTAAAAGAATGCAGGCAAGGAAAACACACAGTGGTGTCAGTTTTGTGGTAGAGAATAATGGCCGAAACTGAGCAATCAGATTTAACCTTGCAGTCTCCACTTCAGTTTGGGATTATTTTTAGAGAACTTGTTTACATCTAGCATATAGCATTAACAGGGAATTATGCTGTATTAACGACTTTTTCATTGTGAGTTATAGAGATAAGACTTGTTAGATGTAATATTAATGTAAATCATTATGTAAACAATAGTGATAGCAGAGTGATATTTACTCTAATATTACACCTACACAAATAATACAAATATACATTATGATTTCATGAAGGAGAAAGGGTGGGGTAAGGGCAGAGTCCAGTTGTGTCTGAGAAAATGAAATAGACAGAAATCCAGTATACTTATTGCTTTATGGATAGTTTAGCCATTTGAAAGTAATCATTGAGAAGGTGAAACATAAAATTTTGCTTCATTTTTCCCCCCCCAAACTACGACTTGTTGTCATTTGAAGAATTGTTTGAGGTGATACATGTAGTTGTCTTCAGTGTTTGTTTTTAACCAAATCCTAAATTTAAAAATATAATTTCTTAAGTTTTAATATATAGATGTATGTACTTACATTTATATGGTGATACACATTGAAGAAAAATTGTTAACCAAGAAGAACTGACAAATTTCACTAAGGGATGCTAGAAGTGAAGGTATTACAAACACAGATTTCTACCTGGTTTAATATTTATATTCTATGAAACTGAATGGCATAAGTCCTGTCTAATCATTTTGTGTATGTAAAAAAAATAGCAAATTATGATGTTGTTCAGATCGAATTTCACTTTAATTGTGTCCAAAATGATGAAAATTAAGTTATTCAGTAAATCAGTGACTAATATGCATCAGGAATCCGTCAGAAATCAGGATAATTCTTTGTATAAAAATGACAATAATCCATGGAATAAACTAATCCGGATATACACAGGATATTTGTTCATTTCCATGTATTGGTTGACAGGATATAGTATCCTGTGCTATTTCAAAACTGGCTGTCACACTTATAGAGTATGACTCATTTTTCCTTGTCAAAACAGCGTTTGTCAACTTCCCTTCAGCAGTTCATGTAGAAACACTGTTATAATAATATCATTATTATTTACATTCAATATAACTTTTATGTGAGCGTTGATGTCTACCGCCATTCCTACTGTAAGATTAATGTCAGTAAGAAGAGACAGAATGCTGCACTGGTATTGAAATAGAAGCCTGTTTAGCTGAGTCACTGAAGAACAATAAATCTGTGTATCTGTAAATGTTCAGGAGTGACTCAATGCAAGTGCTCAGCATCAAAGGCCATTAAGATTTATATCTGTACAGTGTCTCTGAATTATAGTTGATGACCATAGCCAGGAATCCATTACATATTTTGTAGATCATCTCGGTACAAAATTTTAAAAGCCATTGATATAGATCAATCTGTTAGATTCATCTGAATAATATTTAAGAGCCATAGAGTTTGACAGTCTAAGTGAAAGCCTTACTTGAGATATGGTGTATTTAATATTTAATACCTACATGGCACATGCCTAGAATTTGTTGTCATCATTCCTGACAGTATACCTATCTAAATCAATGTTAAATGCCATGCAGCTGGCCTAGTAGTAGTAGTAATGTAGCCTAATAGCCAGTGCCATGGAGTGATGCAGGTCACAACCTATTCAAAGACAAATGCTTTCTTATAGGGGTGGGTCAAGGTTATGGAGAGAAAGACTTAGCTGTATTATACAAATACCTGTAAAGTGCAGTACAGTGTAGCCTTCTGTCTGTTGCCTGCAGCATGTGCAAGGAAGTCTAGTCGTGAGAAAGTAAAGAAATCACAGCCAAAATATTGGGTTTCCTAGTTGATTGTTGCATTTTTTGATAAGTTTATGTTTTGTTATGTGTACTATGTCCATGATCAGAGTCCATTATTATGGTGCAGCAAAACCAATCATTTCATAGTAAAGCGAAATATACAATGAATTAAAATATTTAAGAAATCTGTTAAAATCATCAGGACATTTCTCTCAAGGTTTAATAACAACCCTGTCAAGTTGTTTGCAATGCATGCGGTATCATGTATTTCTATGATGGTAATCCTCGAGTATACAGATTTGCATGCTGAGCACCTTTCACCTCTTTCTAAATTTGGAAACTTGATTGCTCAGTGATGAGTTGTAAATGTTATCACCCTAGGATTTATTGAAGTGTAACACAATTTGTCAAAATGTTTTGAGCCCAGGATAAAAAAAAATGTACAGTTTCTACTTGTAATCTAGTATATTGCAATTGTATTGATAGTCTGTGGTGCATAATTCACAAACTAAAACTTGTTATTTGCTGAAGAATACAGTTGGTATACATGGAATAAAGCAGATTATTTATATAGACAGACAGTTGGTTAGACAGTTGGTCTACTCCCAGGGTAGTAGTAGTATATTGTCATGCTTGGTCTGTAATAAATTACTTTTGACTTATCAGAACCATTATTCACATCTCCAGAGTACAGAAAAATGGAAAATTACAATTATGCAGGGACAGCCCACACTGTTAATTACCATGGCAACCAATGATTATTATGATGTATGTAACCTGGGTAATATTTCACCACTTATAGTGCATAAGTCAATTTAATATTGAGAGCTAAGTGAATTTCATGAAGAAATGCAGAGTAGCTGGATGATTTCAATAATGTGTCAAGTAAGGGATATTGGCTGAGGTGTTTTATCCAGTAATGGTGGCACTTCTTTTGTCTAGTGAAGTGACAGTGAAATGCAACTGAAATAGTTACTTTTATGAAGGCCATGCAGGCAGCTTGTTTGTCAAAGTGTGTATTAGTCAGACATGTCAAGTCTTGTCTCACATTGGTATGTGTATGCAATTGCAAGTACAACTTCCTAGTAAACCCCAAATTTATGATCTCCCTGGATTTCAAATACCTCAGATTATATTGATAGTGTTTTGAAAGGACAGCATCAAGTACTTAATCTGAAAAGGGTTGAAAATACAATGCACAGTTCTATCTAAAGTAATATACTGTCTAAAATTACCATAGCGTGTACATGCTGCTATTTAAAAAGGTGACTTAGAAAGTGGTTTCAGATTATGCTTTTCAATTTTATATGATTCAAATCTGTACAAATTGAAAGTAACTTACAATGTACATATATGTGTGTGTATAGTTGTTAGATGTTACCATAAACAGTTAATTTGCATAGAAAACAGAGTGTTTGATGTGAATACAAGGGCACAGGTCAAGGAAAGTATTTAAAACAAGTCAACGTACTACCACCTGACTAACATACAATATATCAGCCCACCTTACAGTTAGTTATATGGGCTAGGCCAGCCAGCAGGAAGCTAAAAACAATACCCTATTTTCTGTATTGCTGTATTTCACCATGCAGGAATGTATCTACCGGTAATACATGTACACCATACAGACGTGTGTCATATTATTCAATATTAGAAGATCTTGATTCTTTCAGGTTTTACAGACACTTGCAGATAGGAGCACAATGTTCAGTGATGTGTGTGTCATGTTGTAATCAATACCAGATAATGATACTTTTGACCAGTTTCTACATTTACTGTTGAAATGCTGTCACAATTGTATAACTGTATAACTCCCATCGAAATATATTCGTTGACAGTTTGTGTTGTAGTTTATATTACAATGTGCATCACCTCATGTTTGAAATGAAGTCAGAATTTGAAATGAATCGATATTGAGAAAGATACATGTACATAAATAACATATGGGTCACCTTGATATACCTATCATTACCTTATATGGTAATGTCACATAGGCCACAGCTGATTGCACTCAAGTCAAAGTTTCATGGGTTTGGTGGTGAACTTTTTAATGTTTGGACTCAACCTTGTTGATAACTTTAATACTACACCGACCATTGCTATCAATGAGTTGATGATCAAGACAGTTGGAAGCTAGGGTGGAGTCTTATTCTGACAGGTGTTGGTGGGGTTCAGTCTGAGTAGGGGTCACCTGGTATCAGTTTTTATTATCAGCGCTGAATAGAGGTGGAGCATGAAATGAGGCCATGACTGTACACAGTAACTTGATAACAATACTTAACAAGTTCTTAATGCAAGGCGTTGCCGTGAAATAAATCAAATTTTGTAAATGGTACTGAATGGAAATACATTCTGTTACTAAATGTAGCTAACTTAAAGAGCGTGTTGAAGGCTTGAATGAAGTAGAAAGAATAATGCAGTATTAATCACATGGCAGTGAAGAAGTTAATGCTATAGTTTTAAAAAAACTATGAAACTTGTCTTTGCCACATATTTGCCCTATGTGAGTTGATTTATGGCTGTTATTTGCTGTTAGTCATTCAAGCATTTCATGAGTAATAAGTTTTTCCTGAAATAAAAAAATGTTTACTTTCACATATCGCTTAATTTTTGTTTAATTCTTGAAACTTAAAAAAACGCACTACATGTATCAAATGTTTAAACAGTCTCTATTGATAGCATGCAGGAGTTGTTTGTCAGCACACAAAAGGAGAAACACATAAAGGTGTTATAGATCTAGTTACATATGCATGTCATTGCTTTCATCACACATAGTTATGTGTGGTCAAAGCTATTCATAATTGGTAGTGGATCTAGTTACCTGTGCATGCATTTGACCCTTTCTGTCATACACACAGTTGTGCTGCCAATGTACATATAAGGTGAATGCAGTGACCTCACTTGCATATGATATATATAAGTTGTACATAGAAACATTGTGTGTTGAAGCACAGGATATGGCTTAATGTAAGAAAATAGATAGAAATGGAAACTTTATTTTGTTTAGGTCACAGTTTGTGTTTGAATAATTGTGTATAATAAATAATGAATGTACAATGGTAGGTATAATATAAATACTTGGGTGACTGTTATGGCTTCTGACTGTACCACCATATATCACTATATGGCTGTGTCAGCTAAAAACAAACAATTCAAAATTCCACTGCTGTGGTCTTTAAACTTTGTCTATATTACTACCTACTTAAAAAAACTGACAGAATACCATTGTTTCTCCAATGAAAAATAGTGAAAGGAATGATAAAATTATGTTTAAGAATCGGTCTATTTCATGAGCAGATGGCAATCTTATGTATGTATTTTTCTACAACAGAAATTGACAATACCAAAGGCAAAATTATTGTTTCCATGACAACAGTTTATTACCATGCGACCATTTGTATATGCTTAAAACATTGCCATTACTTATGAAAAGAAGTACAGCCTGGTAAAACAAGGTATATTTCTGATGTGGAGTTACTTTTCATGTCAAAATCGTACTTAATTTTTTCTCTCCATGTGATACAGCTAAATAATATAGTAGCATTTACTTGTTTCCAGTGCCAACCCATCTTATCGAAGATTCCAAACAGTCAATGCAACACACCAGATACAAAATATGTGACACTGAGTCCGCTCCTATCAACCAGTCAATGCAATCAGTTACAAGAAATAATATGTATAAAATTACATGTAAACCCATAGTGTCGTTTGTAAGGCACCAAGGTTACATTGTAAGTCTAGTCTGTCAGATATGACATTCATGCCACACTGTCAGCTACCACACACATGATAGGCTGAACAACACAACATATGACATTCATGCCACACTATCAGCTACCACTCACCTGATGATAGGGCTGAACAACACAACATATCTTACAGTCTGATTTCGTGTCCTAAAAAGAATATTGGTCACTTTGTTCTTGAATTATATAATTACTGTGGTGGGTTTATACTTTCATTTTTGTTAGAATTTAATAGTTTAACATTTATTCCAGTCCAAACTCTGTCCTTGTGTTCCCTTGGTTAAACCTATGTGTTCATGGAGTTGCTATATATCATAGGAGATGTACGTGGGTGAGGATGATGTTTTGAATGTTTGTGACAGCCTTACTTGCATAGATCTTTATAATATAGCAACTTCAGGATCATCTGTGGTTGAATCAATGCCCTGAAAACTACTGGATATAGACCAGTTCTAGGAGGAGGTTTGCCATCATTTCTCTGTAGTTTTCAGCAAACCTGGTTTGAAAGATTATATTTACTTAGTGCAAGCCAATACATGAAAGACGATATTGGTTGAAGACATCTTTAGTTCAAAAAATGTTTGCTTTGTATACATGTCTTTTTAACTTAACAGTTGACATAAAATGTAAAAATCCATACTGGCCTTCAAGACACTACACATATGGATTACTCAATGTCAGGGAATGAAATTGGCTGTAGACTACTTAAAAATACAATGTTTACCTTGTCTAGTTGTACATACTAAAGTAGTTTTAGAGTGGACATGTTTATGTGCAATGTCAGAGTGTATACTGTCCCATATTACATGTAACAAGGGAGTGAATTTTCCCAGTGCCCATGTCTGTACATGTATGTTTGATTATATAATGGAACCACAACTGCTACCCTTAGAATTCTACTGCTCAAGTTCTACTTCTAATCACCATCCACATAACTAATAAATCAAATTCAAAAGATATCATCAACTAACTCATACCATTCATTTAACTAACAAATTAAGTCCAAATGACATCATCAACTAACTATATCACCTTTGAAATACTTACATTACAGTTGTCACTTCCCTATCCCCTTTTTCCCTTTTGTACCATGTTTAAATGATAACATAATATATATATGTAATTCTTTGTTGTTGTTCATCTAATGACATGTTCATATACATTGCAATACACTAACTTTCTTCTTACTGTTTTCCAGGAATGCGTTCACTTGATAATGTAAATTGAAAGTATTTTGTTGTCATGTGGCCATCTCCTTCCATAGCAAACGCTATCAGTTGTATGCAAACTGTTCCTTCCTTGCTAGTGACTAATATCTTCACATCCTTTTCTGTGTTAACTGAACTGCTTTACTAACCACCTTATACATTGACATGTCATGATATACCTATTACTTGCTTTCACATTGCATGTATGTGTATGAGAATGTTGGCTGTAGACAGTGTAGATATCTACCAGTAGAAATGTGGGCATGTGTTTCACAGTTTGTGCAGGTGTATGTTGCTGTGTAATGTGTGTGCATGTATACAGTACTTATAAACTTGTAAATTGAAGCTTTCGATATTTAATCCTGTAACCCTGTGGTTTCTAGAAGTCCATGTAAAATTTGATTATACTGTATAAAATATTACATTAGCCTATTAGGGTTTATCACAGGATGATTCATATTCTAGAGTATGT
Source organism: Glandiceps talaboti (assembly GCF_964340395.1). Classification (NCBI taxonomy): domain Eukaryota; kingdom Metazoa; phylum Hemichordata; class Enteropneusta; family Spengelidae; genus Glandiceps; species Glandiceps talaboti. The sequence continues at coordinate 18,095,718 of NC_135552.1, forward strand.
CAGTTATTATACTGATGTATAATTTTGAAGTCTTCATTTCAGCAATTCTACATGATGACTTTCTGCAACAAAATGAAAATGAAAATGAAAACCTAGCATGACTTCTTTTCATCATGAGTCTTTTGATACAATGTTATAAACCAAGTAAAAATGGAAATCTGAATAAATATCTGCCTCTTCCTGTCAGCTCTTGAAAAGAAAGTGATTTGTAGACATATCCTGTTGAAACAAAACACTTCCATGTGTCTTTTATGAGACAATAACTTTGAACATTACATAGAAACGTGACTTAGAAACTTGTACTTTCTCAATGTAAACTTTGCACAAGATTTTCACTTCCTGATCTTGACCTTTGACCCATCATGAATCAAATACCCACTTAACTTTAGTTTTATTAGGTTTCTTGAGAACCCTAGTTTTAAACAGACTTACTTGGCAACTGAGAGATGAAATGAGCTAGGAAACAGAATGTTGGAATGTAGTAAAAATTATATTATTCTAATGTATTCAGTGTTTTCGCTGACGATTTTTTTGCAATTTTTGGCTATAGAGAAAGTGAAATAAGGAAATACATGGCAATGAATGGGAAAGGGAAAATCTTGTAAAATTTATGGAGTAACAATTGGAAAAATCGCAAATCAAATTTATGTTCTAGTACGATCACTTTTTTTTTTGCTGAGATGTTGGAAAGGAAAGGAAAATCTAGACAATTTTATTTTCAAAATATTTCTTTTATGTAATTGTATATTCAACCAAGATTTGGAGGACAATGCTTGTAAATTGTACAGAGAACGTTAATAACCAAAGTTTATACTGACTCACCACCTACAACAGGAACACTACACATGTTTACTGAGAATTTTGATCGTATGTTGTGTGTGGGGTCACAAGGAGTTCAGATAATCATTGAACTAAATTTTTTACTGACTTGACATCTATCACAAAAGCATTAAAATTGTATACCGAGAACTTTTGATAATGTGTAGTGCGTGGGGGTTACATAAAATTTATATTGTAAATTATTTACGTCAACTTTCACTAGTATGAAAACTGATATCCCTTTTGAATCAGAACAATTCGATAGAATAGCTTTCAACAGTAACACATGTATTATCAATTCTATGTTATCTTGCATTGAACATTGGTTCACACTTTCAGTTAGTGGTTCATTACATACTAAACCAATTGGTTCACACTTTCGGTTAGTGCTTCGTTATATTCTGTTAGACAAAAATGGAATTCTAGGACCTTTGAATTCACATAATGATAATTGTCAGCTTTCTGGTATCAACAATATCTCTCAAAAGCAAAGCCCCGGGATGAAAATAATATTTCAGTGAAGTTCTATTTGTATTGATTTTGATTGAAATCTCAATGAAAATAGTGTAAAAATGGCCCAGCTAATAATATTTCTGTTATATACCAAGGGTATTATCAGCTGAAATTTACCAAATTTGTATTAAAATGTAATGAGATAAACATAATTCAGGAAAAGTACTGTCATATAAATTTTTTTTTTTTTGAAAAACCAATCTCCCCATTGATCTAAATGTTTTTTCTCATTTCTGTTAGAAAGGGGTCACACATACAAAACATCAGATACCCTGCAGCTTTTTCTTTTCAAGAGAGACCTTTTGTGGAAAAAAACCAACTAGTTGGTTGAATAGAATGGGTTTTATTTTCATTGCTAATAGAAGAGGCAGATATTAAAAAAAACTGGTTGTAGAAGTCAGTCTATGGTTTCATCATAGTTTTATATGAGGATAAAAGACTACAGTGCATTAATATAGTGAAAACATACAGTACCAAAAATAGTGAAAATAAAATGCTGGTGGTATGAAATAGATGGAAGGCTGAGTGAAATGATGATATGTACATGTATATATTTATACATGTACCATATCATATGTATTCCTAACTTAGACAGGATGTGTGTGTGTTATGCAATGTGTGCATACAGTATAAGAGATAAATTACTTTATGTGTTAATCTGTCTAGACAATGTTTTGTATTCTTGTCAGGTTATAATGGTATAAGAATTCTAACCACAGTCATATACACATGTATGTAACTAATGACTGTCTAGTACAAGTGGGACACAAATAGATATCACCCATGAACTTGAAGACGTAAACACACAAACACACACACAGACGACATATACACACAGACAGACAGACTGACATGCATGCAAAAAATTTACAATTTTAATTTGCATTTAAAATTTGGATGGAACAGAACATATTTCAGGTTCATAGAAATACATGTATGTCTTCCACTTCCTTGCAATATTTATCAACGACAAGAAATGGGGTATTTCTACAATCTGTATATTTATGGTCCGTGACAATTTTATCAATCTATAATCCATACTGTGTATATTGTGGATTATTTGTAATACTAGTAGATTTGTCATGAGACAGGCTGAGGGTTGTGCATATTTATAGGGAATTCAACAGCTGCAGTAAAGATGTTATTGATAGCATATGTACATATACTAGATGAATACTACTATGTGTACATTGTGGTTTGTCTTCTTGTTTGTCTGATTATGTTGTGCACAGCTCATTTCTGGTTACTGTAGATTTGCTAGTATGACAGCAATGAGAGTATTACATCTGTGTATGATGATTGTTTACTCACTGGATATGTAACTTCTCTACACTATAGTGGAACTACATGTAGACTGAATGATTCACGGTTGTTGGTGCTATTCTAATATGGCCGAACCCCACGATGCGCGAATTCAAGTGTGACATACTCGGGGGTATTTGCACGAGTGCTTGCAGTGTTTTCTGCGACAGTACTTTCATGAGTGTAGCGAGTGAAAGAGCAGCAGAAAACACTGCAAGCATGAGTGCAAATATCCCTGAGTAGCCACACTGGAACTCACATGGCATGGGGTTCTGTGATCACATGCTTTTGTGTAGCATGAATGATCGCGTCCTCATTTTCATGTCATTTGCATCATATATATGTAGGTTTGCAATGTTTTTGGTATTGCACTGCAGTGCAAATATCACCAGTAGTATGTATGCACATGTTCCGGTGCAAGTAATCTCTGGTATAATTTAAATAATTTGCTAAATACCATTTGGAACAGGTTAAAGAAGCATTTGCAATTATGAATCTTTTAGTTGATAGTGAAACGAGTGTAGTGTAGTTACAAATCTACTGAGAAGACAGTAAATGATAGACAGGTTAGAAAATGTATTTCAGAATCAAAATATTTAGGACAGTGATTATAACAGGTGCTCAATCATTTAAAATAGCTGAAATTTAGCAAACAGCCAACTTTGGTATCAGTCAGTGTACTGTATACAAGCATGAACCCTGGAGTAGAGTTCACTCCAAGGTCTGTGATATTAGTTATTGATGATGTATGTCTAACTACTATATTTATACTTAGCATATGGAAAACGAATGACAGATAATGATGTCATCGTCTTGGTTACGACCAGCACCGCTTGAAAAAGTAAGACAGGAATGTAAGATTTGATTAAATTCATGAGTGACTAAAACTTGAATGATCAAAAGTCAAGGTGACAATTGTCATTAATATTTGTAGTATACTTGTCAGTGGACCTGATTTGCATCTTGTGATTGTGCAGCTGATCACATCAAAATGGTACTGATTTTGTAGACATTCAAGTCTTTATATATGCATTTGTAGAAGTTGAGATGTATGGCATCTACAAAATGTACCTATCTGTATTTTGAACACAAATATTTACTTAGTTTACAAATTGTAAATATAAATATAGTTGTTGGACATATATGCCTCTCTAGCTAGTGAGAACATGAAGTAATCTAAAGCTAGCCCAGAGGTTTAGTCATCTAGCCCGGGCATCTAGCTTAGCCCAAAGATTTGGGTATCTGGCTTGAAAATACTGTTCACCCTAATACTGTGTTGTAGTATACTGTCAAGTCTGTATGTTGAGTCTGATAACCAAGTCAAGTCCCTGGGCTAAAACTAGCTCCACATATTGGCTCACATTCTCGCCTCCTGGCAACTAAGGACATTATCAAGCTAGATAACCAAGTGTTTAGCATTATCCCTACCTTAGTAGGTGAATCAGTTTTGATGATAACAGTAAGCTAAATGATTGAAGACCTGTATTAATGAATAACATGTATTATATCATGCACACGCCAAGTCAAACAAAAATATGGAATATATGCTGTTGTCGTTCTACATCACTAAAACGTGCATCTCTGGCACAACAACGAGTGTCTACATCACTGGTTCTGCTGTGTTCGAAATATGAGTCAAAACGTTCAAAATTGCTATTACTTCCCCGATTTTTCTTTGATATTATTGGCGCTGGTATAATTATGTCATTCTCCAATATTTTTCCTTCAGGTACATTTATGTCACTCGTAATTTTCTTTGGCTGAACAAAGAAAAATATTGCGGAAGAACATCTAATCGTAGTTTACAGTGACAAATATTTAGTTTCATGTCAATTGCTTTTAAAATGTAAGATGTAAAATTACAAACTAATAAACATGCAACTATTATTTCATACACCACTAGTTAGTACTCTCATTAATGAGTCAAGGTGTGAACAAGTTGGGCGTAAAGCTACTACATGCGCTCACACTTAAGAATGTGAGATTTATGTCAAGTATGTAGCAGCTTTATGTTGCTGGCTTGTACCTGCACAATGACAAATGTATATGAATTAAACTTGACAATTCTAATAAATCAATATTTAGCAAATCCACAGTAACCAGAAACTCTACCTTCGTTGACATGTGGTGTCTATAAATGGATTATGAATGTTTGCATACACAGTTTGATTTGGATGGTAATGGCCACATTACAACAAAAGAGTTGGGCTCAGTTCTTAAGTCCGTAGGTATGGATTTACCAGGTTACCGACTCAGAGATCTTGTTGCCGAGATTGACAGGGACAAAAATGGAACCATAGAGTTGGATGAATTCGTAGCAGTAAGTATTGCATTGATATCAAGTAGATGTTAGTTATATGTAGTTGTACTTGAACATTTAGTATTGATTAGACTTGAAACTGCAGCGTAGATTTACAAGTGTAGTTGCAGTGTAGATATGATTATATAGATCTAGACTTGAAACTGCAGCATAAATTTACAAGTGTAATTGAAGTGTAGATATGATTATATAGATCTAGACTTGGAACTGCAGCATAAATTTACAAGTGTAGTTGCAGTGTAGATATGATTATATAGATCTACACCTGAGTCTGCAGTGTAGATCTAAAAACATTTTCAGTATAGATCTACACATGGAGCTGCAGTGTAGCAGTACAGTTGCAGTTGTAGCTGCAATGTAGATCTGCAATTGTAGATGTATAAATCTAAACTTGTAGCTGCAGTGTAAATCTAAAATTGTAGCTACTGAGATATAGAATTGTAGATGCAGATTGATTATCAGGAATCATATCTGCTTTATAGTATACAAATGTAGCTCTACAATTATAGATGTAGTGTAGACCTACAGATGTGATGGTAATATTTACAGACAACTATATTTCAGCTGCAATATGAATGTAGATCTAGTCTTATGATGATGTAGTTGGCCATGATATCATCTTTTTATGAGTCCATTCCTATAATTCTGTTTCAACATGTGTTAATCTGGCCATGGAATCAATGTACAGCTGGTTTCCGTTCTTGTCAGGCATTCTTAGAAAGACATGACTTTCAAATTTGTGTCACCATGGATGTAAAAAGTTGATGTTGCTCTGTCTACCTCTACAAAACAAACATGTTAAGGATTTTGGTATATGAGAAAAAAAAACATTTCTGCATATATTATCCTAGGGTATTCCCTTAGACATGATTTCAAAACCTAAGCTGTGAACATGAAGTTTATAAACTGACGTTTTGAAAGGTGCACATATTGAATATTTCTGAAATATGTAATTGTAATGACACAATGAAGAATCTACCATGAGTTGAACGCCATCTTTTATGAGAATGCCTGCATGCTAGTATCAAAGTTGTAAGGACAAATTTACATGTAAACGACAAATTTCAAAGAAATATCATGGTGAAGTTTTAAGAATTGAAAGTTATTTGTCTTATTACCATGCCTATTGCAGAATAGATTTAAAAGCTAGAGGAGTCTTCTCTGTATTGCATTTGACTGTGTGATTGTAGAATATCATAGAATAGATGTAAGAGTTTGAAGTGCTTTCTTTATGGTAGATGTATTCTTCTATGAAGTCTAAGGAAGTGGCACAAACCTTCAAAAAGGCATTGTCTAAAAAGGAAGGTATTGAAGCTAAAGGCGGTACATCTCAAGCATCCAGTGAAGGAACAACACATTCATTAGCAGAAGAAGAAACAAGTGCTTTCACTGGTAGGTTCAAATTTAGATTTATAATGATTACATTTGTATATGACTATTGTTTACTTGCATGGGTGTGCACATATAGTGGCATACTGATGATATTGCAAATGAGCAGTGCGCCCTCTACATTTTAACTTAGCCAATTTGATGTGCCACTGAAGCACACAATTTCTAGTGATGCACCAAAATTGGGTGTTCCCCTATCTCTTGTGGTGACTCATAAGAAATGCCAGTTTTTATCACACTGACCAGTGTGCCCTCTAATGATAGCCAAATTTTGTTGTTGTGAGTCAAAATGAGAAAAACTGGGATTTCTTGTGAGTCACCACGTAGTAAGAGATAGAGGAACACCAAATTTTGGTGCATCACTAGAAATTGTGTGCGTCAGTGGCATATCAAATTGACTTACATTTTGTACAGGGCACAATGATACTGACCCACAACAACAGAGTTTGACTATCATTACAGGGCACACTGCAAATGAGCATATATATGTCTTGCAAATGAGTGAGTATACGAGCATTCAACATGAAATCAGGAATGCATAGTCTGAAAACTACCAGTTGTGTCTCCCATCACTCCAAGAACATCACTCCAAGAAGTAAAAGTATCTTTTGTAAACTTTGGGTTGTAGAGAGTCACTTTATGATTTTACATCACTTACAGTATGGGTGATTGCCAAGAAATACGAAGTGAAAATTATCGGCCGTGAATTGTTTGGTGGTTGCTCTAATTTAGCGGTCATGCGTTTTGTGGGGCTAGCCTCATAAATATGGAATGGTTGAACCTTGCATATTCATGAGAAACAAAGAAATGTACATTGAATATTCATGAGTTGCCTTTTGTTACCTGTACATTTACATACTTTCCACACATGACTGGATCGGCGTTGGTTCTTTCATTTCATATTTCTCGGCAATCGCATGTAATGTAAACAATGTAAAATCATAGAATGAGTATAACCCAAAGTTTACAAAAATACCTTTACAAATGTACTTCCTGAAGTGGCATTCCCCTTTTTAAAAAAAAGGCTAAACTACACCACATATCGGAGTGCACAGTTATTTGTATGAAATTTGCATATTAATATGATCATAATGGTTTTGGTGAATTATACTGTGATGCAAAGTTAACCACTGTTCATATGAAATAACATAAATGTATTATTTTCAATCCAGTGTTTGTGTAGTGCTCAAGGGTGTGTATTTTCCAAACACCTGTACATTTTATAAAGTGCAATGCAGTCTTACAAAATTGATGTTGATGCATACATCACACCAAGACATGTCACGAGCTGTTGACAATCACTTCAACACAGAAATCTGTTTAATAAGGATATTTTGGTACTTGCAGTACCGATTTGAAAACGGCAGTCTCTAATGATCTATATGTATGTTAATGATGTCCTTTGTTTCTTTCTAATTAGCATATATTAATTCTAATCTGAAGGAAGACCCTGATTTGGCCAACAAATTGCCAATTGATGCCAAGTCTAATGATTTATTCAAATGTGTGGCTGATGGCATATTATTGTGGTAAGTATGAGGGGGCCACTATACAGTATTTGTCAATCATTACTACGGCACTATTAGGGATGTGTATAGCTTGTAGGTTTCTTATACAATTACCAGCATAATCAGTATCTAATTGAAGTAAATTTCCAGGCACGAAATATGTTTTTCATTAAATTACTTGATAATGTTACTAGTATACATGTATTTAGTAGCAACATGATGAGATTTGGAAGTTACTTAGTTTTGGCAATCTTCTCGGTGAGAGATTTATTTGGAGCTTATCATTTGTTCTTTGTGACAAAATACCTTTTAAAAACCTTGTTTTGAAAAAAATATATATTCATGGACTTACAAGACATTCTTGATAATGGATATACTTGTAATCTGATGCTGTTGGTCTACAACGGAAGTATCAAGAACAATAAATATGAAAAAACATCATTTATTGTGGACTGGATACACAGTGCATTACTTACTTGATACTGCACACTTTTTAAGCCTTTAACCATAAGAAAATCTGTATTTACAACTAAGATGCATGTGATATTTATTTAGTTATGTATTTGATATTTTTTGTGTCCTGTAAACCAGAGGGCTGGATGAGGCTCTTTTTTTGTAAATTTTATTTAAGTACAGTATGATTTGTTAAGTCCACATAGGACACCTAAATAAACAATAACATAACATAATATGACAGAACCCCATGGCCTCGCAATGGGTGGTAGGGCATACAGAAGTTGTTTTCATGAGTGATTCGGTTTATTCTGCCGCCATATTTTCATGAGCGATAGCTCGTGAAAATACAGCAGAATAAACCGAATCATGAGTGGCGGTGGCGTTTGTGTCCGGTTTGGAGGCAGCTGACACAAATCTGTAAGTGTGTAAGCTGCAGACGCATGAGGGCAGTTGGCGAATCTTGCTTTTCCTGGTCGGCTATCAGTTTAAAATGACATTAAGTATTGAATTTGAATGAAAAACGTTTTATAGTTATTTGATACCTCAGAACTTGTGATGGTTGAGAAGTGAAATACTTATGAACCAACAAGAAACTTCAAAATGTGTGCAACAACAGGAAAGACACGTATGTGCATTAAAACAAATTTATTTGCTTATTTTCATCAGGAATTGGTTTTGCTTTAGGATCTATTTTATCTCAATTTATCTCATTTGCATAGCTAGCAGTGAAAATACCGGTTTTATTTCTGACTGTGCATCAACACACACAGTGGTACATATGTAATAATATAACATAACATAACATAACATGACATAATATAACGTAACATCAAGAGAAAGGCCACAATTCTAAGAAAAAAAGTATTATGAATTTGATGTCATTTAAACAGCAAACTGGTCAACTTGTCTGCTCCTGATACCATTGATGAACGAGCCATCAACAGAGGATCAAAACTGAACCTGTATCTGAAACATGAGAATCTCACCTTGGCTTTGAACTCAGCTAGTTCCATTGGTTGTAAGACTGTCAACATTGGACCTGATGACTTGATGAGAGGAACTGAACATTTGGTGCTTGGACTTATGTGGCAAATCATTAGGGTATGTACATAGTGCTATGACAATGTCTGTAGGCTTAGATAGGTAAAGTCTGCCATACGATTTGATGACACTGTGTTGGCTTACCAGCTGGACTTGAGATGTTGATAAAAAAGCGGTATACTGTAAATACTATACACAATACTATCATGACATTTTTCACTTGGGGTAAGAGTAGAGGTGGGGGTTTCTAGAACATCAGCAGGCATTATATATATCAATAGTAAGATGTCCCACTTATAGGTTGTCAACTTGGCAACGTGAGATGAAATAGTGACTTTACATACCAAGTGTCTACTGTACATGCTGGTTTTCTCATTGGGTGATTGTCTAAGTACATGTATTTTGTCTACCAGGTTGGTTTGTTTGCAAAGATTGATTTACAACACAACCCTGGCTTGTTCAGACTTCTGAGAGAAGGTGAGGAATTGGAGGAATTAATGAAATTGTCACCTGAAGACCTTTTGATCCGTTGGGTTAACTACCAGATGGAACAAGCTGGACATCCCAGACGAATTGACAACTTCAGTGGTGATATCCATGATTCTGAAGTATACACCCATCTATTGAAACAAATCTCACCAGCTGATGCTGGAGTTGATCTCGCTCCAATGCAGGTAAGTTGGCATTGTTACCAGTTGAGCTTAAACATATGCAATGGCCTCCGAGTCTGACCCTTGCTTTTAAAGGTCAGAGTTTCAGTCCAAATTTCTTGTATTCATGTTATTGGATGAGTGGAGCCATGAGGATTACATAGGATAGTTCTTTTGTTCTAGACTGAAATTTTCTATAGCTATGGAAGACAACTGTTTTATTTTATTCCAAAGCCGAACTTGGCCTGTAAGGACACATATACATCTTATTCAGATTTTGTAGCTATTAATTTATGTTGTTTTATTTCCATGTAGGAGAGTGACCTGACAGACCGTGCTGAGGAGATGTTGAAGAATGCTGACAAGATTGCCTGCCGACAATTTGTACAAGCAACTGTGAGTACTGCTTCATAAACATCAATATATGTCTATCTGGAATAGGCCATTCCAGACTGCAAACAGGAAATTGAGAATACAGCACCCTTGTTCAAATTGGGGGTATCATCACCTCATAGTATTGTTTCTCAAGAGCTTTGTCCCTTGGTATTCTGTAGAAGTATAAATCAGGGATGTTTTTTGTATTGTTCAGACATCGAGGAAAGCAGCAGTGCTCTATGATTAACCAAGTATTAAGTAACCATTGCCATTATCCCCCCCCCCCCCCCCCCCCCCATGGTACAGACAGACAGGAAGTAGAGTGCCACCATGGCAAATTTTTGGAAAGGCCTTTAGGTTGCACTGACCACCTACTGACACAGTAACAGTTTGCACAGTCTAGCTATTATACCCTTTTTATAACATGATATGTCAAAATATTAATTTTTATTCTCATTTATTGTTCTAAAGAGGCTCATGGTCTCACAGCTCACAGCAGTGTAAAGCAATATTACTGATAAAAACTCATACATTTGTGCACTACAAAAACAGCAGACTTAAGCAATTAATCAACACTTACAAACATAACATGTCAGTGTTTGCAATGACACTCTTGTTTTCACATTACTTTTGCATTACATGTGGTTGCAATTAACACCTTTCAATTCACAAAATCCTTGTATTTGATTTCAATTTGTAAAATTTGTAAGTAGAGCATGCCAACGTTGATATTCATCATTTACATTATACTTGTCATGTTATCATGTTGATGAGGGTCGTCATTTTGTCTTTCCACCATTATTTCATACATAGGATGTTGTTACTGGAAACCCAAAACTTAACATGGCGTTTGTTGCCAACCTGTTCAACATGTATCCAGCCTTAGAAGCACCTGAAGATGGTGAAGGAGATGACTTTGGCAAATTTGAAGAAACACGAGAAGAGAAGAGTACGTATAGCGAATCTTATTCTATAGATAAGTGTAGTACTGATAACGAGCTCTTGAATTCATCACTAACACAGCTCAATGGTAATGATGATAGCTCAGAACGAGATGTGAACACTCAAATACAGGAAACAGATGGTCTCAATGATAACAATGTCTTGTCAACAGCTGATTCTGTTAAGTTATTGGACACTGAAATTAGCACTTTGATTGTTGATATATCTAGTTGTGAAAAAGATGGGGGTGGTGAAGAGATGGAAGGTGTGGAGGGGGAGTCAATCGCAGATGTAAAGGAGGGGAAGTCAGTGGGAGATTTGAAGAAGGGAGTGTCAGTGGGAGATTTGAAGGCAGAGGCGTCAGTAGGAAGTAATAATAAGCAATCTGAGGGGGATATGAAGGGTAGGGAGTTGGTAGAAGGTTTGAATAATGGGAATTCTGCAGCAGATAATGATAGTTTTACTACATATCCAACAGGTACACAAAACGTAGGGCTGATAGATAGTGAAGACTGGCAAAAGTACAATAGTCAGGAGATGAGAGAAAGTAGGGACCTTAGAGGCACCAACGGTGTAAATGATAATTCACATACTGTAGAGAAACAGAAAAGAGACACAGACGACATATCACTAGAAGAGTTTGCTGCCAGCTCAATCAGAAAAACAAATGATAACAACCATACTGAATGTGCAACTGAGAGTAACAGAGTTAGGGTAGGAGAGGGTAGTCAGAAAAGACAGACTAAGGGTCAAGGTACAGCCAGGCAGGGTACAACTCACAGGGTCAAAACTAGTACAGATGATCAGTCATCCAGACAACAACTTACAAGTGAGCAAAGAACACTTACAACAGACCAAACTATATCGGATAACAAACACACCACAGATTCTAATACAGTCACCTCAGAAGTGTTGTGTTGTGCTGTAATCATTGCTTGTGTCGCAATATGTGCATTTTACTATTTTCATTAAATGTCAGTCAAGCGTTGGTTTCTGTGTTGCTTATTTCATGATGTAGCACTTATGTTTAGCACAATTATGTTGCCTGTGTTTCGCTTAATATCACTCAGACTTTAAGTGCTACCTATGTTCATTAAATTCATTTAAACACAAGTTAGAATTAGTGCTACTGTGTTGCATATTTCATTAAACACAATTCAGAACTAGTGCTACTATGTTGCATATTTCATTAAACAAGTCAGATTTAGTGTTGCTATGTGAAACCAGTCATGCTAACTAGTCATGTAATGCTACTATGTTGCATATTTCATTAAACACAAGTCAGAAGTAGTGCTACTATGTTGCATATTTCATTAAACACGTCAGAAGTAGTGCTACCATGTTGCATATTTCATTAAATATGTCAGAATTAGTGCTACTGTGTTGCATATTTCATTAAACACAAGTCAGAATTAGTGCTACTATGTTGCATATTTCATTAGATACAAGTCAGAAGTAGTGCTACTATGTTGCATACTTCATTAAACATATTAGAATTTGTGGATCCTTGTTTAATATTTCAGTGGTTCTGTTGTGTTGCATATTTCATTATTAAAGCAGGAGTCTGAATTATAGCTTTAATGTTCGAAGTATCGATCACAATTAATGCTTCTATGTTTTGCATATAATTGAATCTTACATTTAGTTGGAATCAAAGTTACTATGTTGCACATTTCATGATTTTGGTTCGGATTATGACAATTATGTTGCACACTTCATGACGTCACATGTGCTGATTTCACAATACTAAATACAGTACTTCAGACATGAACTCCAGGGGGCGCTATATTGAGAGGTTTTCATGTTGATATCAGATGGTGATGATCAAATTATCCCTAAAATTCAAACCAATCATGTTTAAGCATCTTGAAGTGCACAAAATTGTCTGCGTTATGTTTGTATGCTTGGGTAAATGAGATGTATAAATTATTATCTTTGATGTGTTGTATGTTCTGTTTCATTGGTATCATGTACTTCATATCTTTTGGACGTGTACGGTATATTTGGCTATCAACACAGACATTTTTTGCTCATCTGTTGTATCATTTTCCATTCTTTGACTTGGAGCTATGTATCTGGTGATGGTGTAACTTTCTGTCATGTTTTTTTCCACATACCACATACTTACTGCAAGCAAGGCTATGTAATTTGTATTATTGCAGGTAACCACACTCTATTTAACAGAATATATATCAGCTCTTGATACACAAAGCTTTCAAATTTTTCTTTTTAATAGACACATTTATTGAACTAAATTGATAATTGCAGGTGATAATATGGGTGAATCCTGTGCCTTGTTGACATTGTAAGACAACTATCATAGCGTCTTACATATATTTCGTAATGTCTTTTAACTTGCCAAGCCCAATATTAAAACAAGTCTTAGGTTTATATGTATTATAAGTGTTTTGTCACGCTGATTGAAGCATCACTTGCCTGTAGAGTGAAAGATTTTGTCAGTGTTGGTACTCCTGCTAATAGTTAGCTAATCTGATAAGGCAAAATAAGAAAAAATTGTGTGTTTCCAGTAACCTAACCGACCCTAGTTTAAGTTGCTGACCCTAAACATTTGAAACATTTAAAACAAAAAGTGAAGAAATTCGTTGTCTTCTTGACCTTCATACACGTCTGTTTTCTTTCCCCAGTCATGTCTGTACATATTTCATCAAAATATCACAGAAGGGGTATTCTGACCAACATTTCATTTATTTTTGGGTCGAAGCAATATTTTTCAAAAATAAAAACAATTAAAAAGATAAAGATAAGATAAAATCCCAGGCTCCCTATCCTATTTTCAGAGACCATGTTATTGGAAACACACAATTTTTTTTTCTTTTGCTGAACCAGTATTTACAGGATTGTACACAGTGACAAATCTACAACGACTCTGCCTGGTATTTCTCTAGTCTAAGTTCAATCTCACCTGAGGTTCAGCTAACTCAAGGAATACCAACCAGCAGGAATCTCTATCTTTGTTGGACTTACATTGTCATTTAAAAAATTGTTACTGCGGTACAAGTGTGGTAGTAGCTATTGTATCTGAGACTTGTATTCTTGCCTACTTACAATGGAATAATCCTAGCTAACATCTTGGTTCTAGCTCTGTCTCAGTGTTGTATACTTTTCCTCATAGTTCTTTCATCATGGTGATATGTTGTCATCTGTTTAATTTGCACCAAGATGTAGACTATGTTACAGGGTGTACTTGTCAGACCCAAGCTCTCCCTCTCTCAGTACCTTCACCATACATTAACCCTATAAGCCTGTGATTTCACCATACATTAATCCTGTAAGCCTGTGATTTCTAATAAACTACTCATCAGTGTGCCCTCTAAGCCAATTTGACACGCCACCGACGCATACAATTTCAAGTGACACACCAAAATTTGGTGTTCCCCTATCTCTTACTATGTGGTGACTCACAGAAAATCCCAGTTTTTTCATTTTGACTCAGAACAACCAAATTTGGCTATCATTTGAGGGCACACTGGTACACATGTATGTTTATTACCTAACAATATCCCAATAACTTTCTGGGGTTACGAATCAATTTCTGTGTGTAATTTCAAACTAATAAAACTTGTATTCTAGCCACTAAATCCTGTGCCAAAATACACTATACATATCAAAGTATTTCTAAGCAATATGAAAAAGGTTAAAGTTCTCTCTAACATAGTTATATTTTATAGTATTTATCTATATTTATAGTATTTTTAAAAGATTGACATGAATGAGGTGTTCCTGTTAGAATATACAATTTCTTAGAATGAAACACAAAAAGAAATTGACTTCATAAAGTTCCAGAACAGAGCTGTGGTAATTCAAATGAGGAAATTGTAATAAAATTTATGCAGCTAGTTCTAGACATAACCTTGATGGGTCTAATGGAAATTCCACTAAAGCGTAGATTTACCTATGTATTGGCCATAACAAAGCCGCTACTAAACAAATTCCCATAGGAGAGATATAGTATGAGAGCTTGGGTTGAGTTGACTACCTGTAAAATGGCCTACAATGACACCTATTATTATCTGATGTGGGGAAGCTCTATTGTAATCACTTCAGATGTGTATTCGATGTCGAGCATAAAGTACTTCCTTTCAATTCAGATGTATGTGTGTACCTTCATGATAACATGCTGAAAAGTCAAAAATTATTGATGGAAATGTACGTACATAATGTGGCAAAACTTTGATGGACTGTACACTGTTGTGATTATGACAAGGCTTCTATCATGTGCTAAGGGTTGTAGTTGGTAAACTGTAGGCTACAAGTATATAGAGTTTGACATGTACTGTGTTGACAACTTTTACTAGTCACTGCTGCAAATCTTTCATAGTCAACAGCCAAGTTTTGGGTCCTTCATAGAGAAATGCCAAATTTATATGTAGCAAGTAAAGTTTATTTGATATCACTTTTCAGTGGCTGTCACTCGATTCAGGGATATGACAAATCTGGATCATATCAGTTGATTTAATGATAAGTCACCCTTCAAATAACTGGTGTTGTCTAGCTTTAACTGAAATAACATCTATGGTGAATGTACCACACAGACACCCTGCTTTCATGCACCTCCAGTTTTAACCTTTGACCTATACATATATGCCTACAAACATTGCCTATAGAGGGCATACTCTGTGGTGATCGTGTGATGCACATCATTCAATCAGTGCATTTCATCTTGTAAAACAAATGAATAAATTCTCTAAAACCCGGAATCAATCTGTTGGCTATATGCATTTATTTGCTTGTGATGTTAATATCATTCTCATCTGCATAAAAAGACAGTGTTGTCATTATCACAACTACATGTCATTCTCATCTACATAAAAAGTAATTTTATCTAGCATCTATTTGCAACATCGATCATTGCCCACTTGTAGCACTGTTTCTATTTCATTGTAATTTCCTTTCACTGTAATACATATCTTTTCATTCATCCTTGACTAAATGTAAACCACACTTTTATAACCATACCATGGAACTGTAAGATTTCATATATTCTATTTATGGCGCCATTAAACACAAACTGTTTTTCTTCCAGACTTGGCATTTCATTCTTTTCTTTGTTCATCAATGTTAGTATCTGTGTTGTCTAACTGTTTCACCTTTTATCCGTCTTGTCTGTTTAGTGTGTACGAGTATTGAAATTGCAAAGTTCCTTTTTTGTGTTCAAACATAGCATGATATGCCAGCAGGGCTCAAGATTAACAGTAGTCCTGTGTCCACAGACTACCAATTCTTGTCATGGGGCTACCATAATTTGCAGCTGGTAGACCACTCAGGCTACCACTGATTATGTGGTGATTTAAACAATGGAAGATATACAGACATAAAGTATTTTAATAACACACATATTTCCAATAGAGGAACTCTGTTTTCAGTTCAGGAATATGGGAGTACTGGTCACCATCCTTGGGCTACCACTTTCTGAAATTGATAGCCCACTAGGACTACCCCCCCCCCCCCCCCAAAAAAAAAGTTAATTTCAAGCTCTATTATGGTAATGCTGGACACTGCATTCACTCTTTTATTTAATTGAAATCTGATGAAATATAGAAGTTGACAGCATGCATTTGCCATTCCATATAAAATATGTGGTGATACTGAACAATTGTACTTGCACTATTTCATGTGAGATATGTCATAGCATACACTGACAATGGTTCTGATAGGGATTCAGGACGCATAACCAAATCATATCTTAAAGGCAAATAGATGTGGGTTTTTTTGTGTGTTTTTTTTTGATTTTTTTTTTGGGGGGTGGGGGGGGGGGTGGTGGTGGTCAGTTCTCACAGCAGACCAAATTTTACTAAATTCACTAGATGTACAAATGATATTGTAGGAACAGTCCATGTATAATCATTATGACGTCATTCTGTATGTAAAGCTGGTTAAAATCCCAGAGAAAAAGTTGTCAGATATAGGCCAGTTTTCCCTAAGAATCACTTATAGATAAAAATGGTATATAAAAAACTCCTTGGGAAGACATGGCCTAATTTGAGATGCCTAATAGTACATTAAATCTTGATAACATAACAATGGTAACAATGTCAGATTCATGTCACGCTAAAAAATAACCACCTCGTACACTATCCACCAGCCAATCACTATCTATAAGTCTACCTGGCCAATTGTCAAACCAACACGGCCTTTCTGTTTTACTAGCATTAGGTCACACCATGCACATTTACTATTACAATTGTCAAAAGATATGTCCCACTATCTGTATGCAAATCCTGAGGTCTTACATCGGGCAAATGAAATATTATGTCAAATTAGACAGGTGTACAAAACACAGGTGTGAAAAGACTTGCCATTGATTGGCCAATCACAGACAATGTCCAATCATACCTGTACGCAACATCCTAAGGTCATTAATTTGGTTAACTGAAATATATCATGGCAGATAAAATAGATGCATAAAATATAGACTTGGCATTGACTGACCAATCATAGACAAACCTCAATGAGTATATACAAAAACCTATAGTCCTCTGTTGGTTGGTCAACTGAAATACTTTGTCAAATTAGATTGGTACACAAAATACAGGTGTTAGGGCTTGTCATTGATCAGCCAATCACAGACAATGTTTAATCATATCTGTATTCATAATCCTGAGTCATCTATTGGTCAACTGAAATATGTCAAATGAGATAGGTACACAAAATATGTTTGCTAGGAAGGGGAACCACTAACTGGTCAATTACATTGACACAAGATGCAGGTAACAGGGATGTACTGTGGGTCAATTCAAATTTTAATGTCCCATCAAATCTGCATGAAAATAAGCGGTTTAAGAGTCACTGATTTGTTAGTCATGCTGATTTCTCTGCAAAATCCAGGTGTTAGGGATAGTGATTGGATGTAAATTAATGGGATATTATCTCTTCTGGATCTGATATTCAAAGCATCACCCAAAATCCAGGTGTTAGAATGTGACATTGAAACACTGATTGGCTAGTTTGTTATCATTCTACCAATCAGATGTACAGGTGTTAGGCGAGATAGACACCAATTGGCTAATATTTTACGTACTACCAATCAGATAGATGTACAGAGTGAATCCAGGTGTTAGGCAAGATAGACACCAATTGGCTAATATTTTACGTTCTACCAATCAGATAGATGTACAGAGTGAATCCAGGTGTTAGGCAAGATAGACACCAATTGGCTAATATTTTACGTTCTACCAATCAGATAGATGTACAGAGTGAATCCAGGTGTTAGGCAAGATAGACACCAATTGGCTAATACTTTACGTTCTACCAATCAGATAGATGTACAGAGTGAATCCAGGTGTTACGCGAGATAGACACCAGTTGGCTAATATTTTACACTGTATTCACTAAATTCAGATGTTTAAGGAGGTCCATTGATAGGTTAAACAAGATAATGCAAGGTGTTAGGGAAGGGTTATTATTGATAGAAATGCAAGGACTTTCTGGCTCTCCAAGTTTCTGCGTTATATCTCAACAAAATGTAAAATATGGTAAATCTTGTCAAACTGTTAATGAGTTTCCAAAATTTATGGACAACCATTACCACTATTAATTTTATTTCTTCTGAGATATGATATACTTAATGGTATGTCTCAAAAACTACATTGTCTATATTAGAAATATGTTCTTGCCCATACACTTCATAAAATACAGTACACACGCACGCACGCACACACACACACACACACACACACACACACGCACGCACGCACACGCACATACAATAACACAATTTCAATATGCATATCTGAGGTTCTGACTAAATCTCGCATTTAGGTCTGAACAACAACATTTTACAAAGTTCGACCTCATGCAAATAACCAAAACTCAAGATGTGAGTAGGAACCTGAGATGTTTATATTGTATTGTTTTTGAGTACATCTTGCTGAACTGTATGTACTTCCTGTACAAGTCAGAAGTAAGTTCTGCATCCGAGGAAAAAATCCAGTTTTGTGTGATCCTCAAAAGATGGTATCTGGTTCTCTCTAAAAAAACAAAAACAAAGTCAGGTCCGTACCATATCTCTACCAGGTTTGTACACAACAATGTATTCCTATACTAATACGTTGTGTTTATACCCCCACCTCTGACCACTTTGAATGGCGTGGTCTGAAGTCACATGCTGTGTGCTTTTAGAGAAAATAGCATGGCGAAGTGGCATCTCAGATAAATAGATACTCTGCTGTGTTGCTAGTATTCAAAAGTATAGACATTTTTTGAATGAAAATAGACCGTGGTGGTGCATGTCACACATAAGCTGGTGTAATGGACCAGTCAGTGCACTGTTTATTATAATCTGAGTCTCACTATGCACTTCTAAATCTAACCATTTCATCATTCAGTATATTATCCCGTAGTTGTTATCTGACAAATTTTGTCTCTCCAATCACGGAACATGGTGACAGGAATCGCCTTGTAACTACAAAGTTGAAAACTTCAATTTATAAGATTCTTGCATATCACTCATGTTGTCTGTGAAAGGAGATAAAAATACTACATATATGGATGATATTGTATGTTGTAGAGACCGAGATAGTGAACTGACAAGGAACTACCAAATGATCTCCTCAAATATTCTGTGTGTTGACCTAAAATCGTCGTCAGCTTGGTAGATCAAATGACTTACACAGGTTATAACACACACAGTTCAAAGTTGTTTAGTATTGAGCTCAGTGCTCAGTGCTAAAAACTTTGAAAAGCTTGTTCGTTAAAACCTATTTAAGTGGTTCTATGTGTTGTTATAATACCACTAAAATGTTCTTGAAGTGCACCAGAATCTGAAAAAAAATTGAATTTCATATTGCCATGTATGATATCGGAATTAATAAGTATAATTAAATGAATGAATGCTCTATTTTCAAAGTAATCATGTGAAAACTAACAATTATTAATTGTACAGGATAACATGGTTTTATTGCTGATTGGAGAATCAGTTTGTATTATGTAGTCAATAGTACAAGTAGAGCTGATATTGAATAGCAAATAACTAGATATACTAGAATGCCAACAATGCTGTAAAAGTGTAATACTAACAAATATGCAATGTGGGTTTTTATTTTCTTGTTTTGTTTTAATAGCATGACTGTTTTATATAGTTTATTTAGGGGATTATTTCAGACGTTTTATCACTTGCCTTACAGCATTCCGTAACTGGATGAACAGTCTTGGCATCAATCCATATGTCCAACACTTGTACAGTGATCTCTGCGATGGCCTGGTCATAATACAGGTAAGTGTTATGGAATATGAGAATATGAAATGGTGACCACTCTGTTTAGATACAAATGTTAATGAAAATATATAAATAAATAAATAAATAAATAAACAAGGAATGGTCCTGGTGTCCTCAGTGATCTCTGTCAAGACTAGGCTGTTGTATAGATGATTGTCTTTTCTTAGTCAAACATGTTTGCATTGGTTTGGGTCATTGTACAGGATGTGCGTGGAGATATAGATTTGTATATCTCTACATTTTGGCTTCTTTGCACACATAACTTTACAATCATATTGTGCTTTTTTCTTGTGAATTTTACTTGGTTCAGAAAACATACTTTAATAGTTAATTTCAAAATCACCATTTTTCATAACTCTTTAAATGTGGAATACATTGTCTTTATTATTATCGAGACTGCAGTGGGACAGGGCTGCAGGAACTGTATTTCCTGGTTGAAGGTTTGTCCCATTTGTGAGATATTCATTCTATTGCTGTCCTTTATTATTAGTTATTTGATAACGTGAAACCAGGCTGTGTGGAGTGGAACCGAGTGAACAAACCTCCATGGCCCAAGATTGGTGGTGGTAAAATGAAGAAAATTGAAAATTGTAATTATGCTGTTACTCTTGGCAATAATATCAAATTTTCATTGGTTGGTATTGAGGGAAACGATATCCATGATGGCAATGAAACATTAACTCTAGGTAAGTTAAAATTGTACAAATTAAACAGCTGTACACATACACCTTGATACACACCAGGTTTTTTTCTCTCTCCCTCCCTCCCTCTCCCTCCCTCTCTCCCTCTCTCTCTCTCTCTCTCTCTCTCTCTCTCTCTCTCTCTCTCTCTCTCTCTCTCTCTCTCTCTCTCTCTCTCCCCTCTCTCCCCCTCCCTCCCTCCCTCCCTCTCTCTCTCCCTCCCTCCCTCCCTCTCTCCCTCCCTCCTCTCTCCCTCCCTCCTCCCCCCCTCTCTCTCTCTCTCTCTCTCTCTCTCTCTCTCTCTCTCTCGCTCTCTCTCACTCTCTCTCTCTCTCTCTCACTCTCTCTCCCCCCCCCCACATACACACGCCCCACACTCACGTTCATGTATGTTTGCGCAGCGTAATCTATGTGTAGAATATCTCATCTGAATGTATCAAAAGTGTTTATAAAGACTCAAAGTTTACTTTGTTGATGACAAGAGCTCTTCCTGCAAATAAACAGCACCAAGTAAAATGTATAAATATACATAAGAATTGAAACTGATCAGAAGCTGTTTCCTTCAAATGCAAAAAAAAAAAGTTGTAATAAGGTGTAAAGAAGTTGTCTGCATTCATAATTAGACTGTGTGTGTACCTTGAAGTATGTATCCATTCCTGTTACTTAGGATGGTGTTTAACTAGCGGGAAAATTGAACAATGCAAGATTTCAGATCAATTCTGAATTTAGATCGATTTTGAGCAAAGTGATATGCCTATATGTGTTATTACTAAACTCACTTGTGGTTGATGATTGGTTACTGTTTAATTACAGCTATTGTGTGGCAGTTGATGAGGGCATATACGTTACGTATTCTGCAACAAATATCAGAATCTAAACAGCCCATAACTGACAAAGAGGTTGTTGAATGGTGTAACAATACAGTAAGTTTAATATTTCATAACACTCTTTGTAAGGGTGACCCCATTTTTTTTCATTTTTCTCATTACTCTTTCATAACAACTATGAGTGGGTGGTGGGTCGGTTGATTTATGAAAAAAAAGTTTTAAAAAGAATCCATCTTTGTCATGTTTCTCTGTCTCTCCTTTTCCTCCTCTCCATCTTCTTTTTATTGGAGTCCTGATAACAAGCCCTTTTCTAGCTTCTCTACACAATTGCCCTACTCAAATAATTTCCGTTACGAAAGAAATGCTCTGCTCATGAACAAGTATCGTCATCAGTGCCATGACTGTAGATGACATCGACAGTCCAGACACTTGCTTATTAGCCCCCGCCGGGCATAGTCCGGGGCGGGGGCTTATAGATTGGGCTCTGTCCATCCATCCGGACATATGTGCGTCCGGAGCCATATCTTGGACATTCATTGACCGATTTCGTTCAAACTTAGTAAATGGATAATGAACTATGACTTACGTATGCATGTCAATTTGTTTTGGGTATGATGAATTTAGCCAACTTAGAGCCATTTTTGGGTCAAAAATGTGATTTTTGGTCAAAAAACATAAACTCCAACACTACTGGGCAGATTAGCCTGAAATTTGGTTGGAATGTTCTGTGTTATTCTGCAAATTTTCTGTAAAACATTGTGGCCCTAGCAACAATAATCATGCCCATAGCAACAACCAAATGGCAGTGTGTTTTGGTCAAATAACAACCTCATCAGGTAGGCAGGTGGATAAACATTTAAAAAATGTATACAAATGAACCTAGCAACAAGACCACGCCCATAGCAACAGCCAAATGACCACGCATATCGCAAATTTAACATTGATTAATAGGCAATCGAATAAACATTCAAGAAAGGTATGTAAATGTGCCTAGCAACAGGACCACACCCATAGCAACAACCAAATGATCCAGTATAGTGCAAAGATAACAATGAATAATGAATCTGTAATGAGTTATGGTCATTCCAGGTTATTTGGGTTTTAAAAGAAAGAAATAAGTCAACCTAGAATATTTCTAATCTTAAAGAATGTCTGATTTTGTTTGTTTGTAGCTGAAGAAAGCCCAAAAGACTTCACATATTAACAATTTCCAGGATCACAGTATTAGTGACAGTAGGGCAGTGGTAGATTTAATAGATGCCATCAAACCAGGATCAATCAACTACAAGAACTTCAGAGAAAACCCCAGCAGTGATACAGTGAGTATTAATATTATTAACACTGAAGTAAAGCTTTTCTCTGTGCTACACTCGTTTATAGCATTCATAGTACAATGAGTAACACTGAAGTAAAGCACTTTCTTGATGTGCTACACTCATTTATAGCTTTCATATCAAGTATAAAAATATACTGTTTCAATTGGTTTATTTACAAGCCTAGCATGTGGCCTTTCGAATGTGGTCAATTAGCAAATGAAACAGTATACTTTTACACTTGATGTGGATGATATAAATGATTGTGGTATATACAGAAAACTCTTTACTTTGGTGTTATAGGTTGTATTGCCTACCTCACATGTCACATACTTGCATTGCATGTTTAATAGATTAGCACCAGTCCTTCACTAACTGACTCACATGGAGAACATGCAGTAAACAGTTTCAGGAGATCATCAAAACACCTCATAGATATTACAAGTCAGGAGTGTTTTAAGTGATGGTTTTTGTTGACATCACAGTGTTGTATGTTACCATATCTTGTCTGTTTTGTTATCATGACACTGAGAAAGGTACATGCTAAGTGTTGAACTAGCTAACAAGACAGTCTGATTTTAATTCATGCTCTGTAATCCTGTGTTGTGTATCTCTTGTAGGACAAATTTTTGAATGCCAAGTATGCAATCTCGATGGCCCGTAAAATTGGAGCCCCAGTATATGCCTTGCCTGAAGACTTGGTAGAAGTCAAACCCAAAATGGTAATGACAGTGTTCGCCTGTCTGATGGCTCGTGGTATGACGACCTCCAAATAGATCAATTGATCTTATCAAATGTTCTTTCTCAGTTTGACTGAGTTGGCAAATCATATGAATAAAGCTAATCATATATACATTGAATTAGGATTGTATAAAATGCAAAATGCATCAAGAATCTATTACCAAATAAAGTTGTTTTTTTAAAATCTATTTTGATGAGTCACACAGTTGGCATTTATATTTACCCAGTAGTCATAAATATTAGGATAGTCTAGATTGTTGATTTGTGTTCTGTTTTGAATAGTTTATAATGTAATCATAATATCTGCACCAGAACCGAGAAGAAAGCTGCTGGAATTGACATAAATATTACAGTACGTGGTTAGATGTCATAGCAAACAAACAAACAAACATTATGTACCATGCTTCACTGTTTATTTAAGAACAAATCAAGTAAATAAGAGATTACAATGTAATCAGTTTTAATTGAAAAGAAAGGTATGGAGAATACATTCAAGATCATTGACTTTTTTATCGTTACAGCAATGGTAGCAAATATGTAGAAACATTTATATGGTAAAGTGAGATTTGCATAGTACACTTTTAGCATAGTTTTAGGATAATGTGTCGTAGTTCACTACTCTACTTTATACACAGTTCAGCAGTCTTCACATTCAAACTTGATATCACATTTAGATGAATTTTATAGGAGGTAAGACTCGCAGGCCTTGGGTTCAATGTTAAATCCAATTCTATCTTTACTTTGTAATGTTTCTAAAGTTTCATATCATTACGAACAAAGATGTTGTTTACTTGTAACTATGACCAAAACCTTGTAGCTAGCCAGCTGATGAGAGTTTTGTTATCGCAGTCAACCACGTTGTAACATTGTAGCTAGCGAATGAACAGTTCTCTTATCACAGTCCACCCACTTTGTAACAGTGTAGCTAGCTGATGAAGAGTTCTATTATCAGAGTCCACAATCTTGTAACAGTGTAGCCAATTGATGAACAGTTCTATTATCAGAGTTCACCACCTTGTAACAATGTAGCTAGCTGATGAACAGTTCTGTTATCACAATCCACCATCTTGTAACAATGTAGCTAGCTGATGAAGAGCTGTTATCACAGTCTACCACCTTGTAACAATGTAGCTATCTGATGAAGAGTTCGATTATCACAATCCACCACCTTGTAACAATGTAGCTATCTGATGAAGAGTTCGATTATCACAATCCACCACCTTGTAACAATGTAGCTATCTGATGAAGAGTTTTATTATCACAGTCCACCATCTTGTAACAGCGTAACCAGCTGATTAAGAGTACAATGTATCAGATTATAATATGCCACCACCAAAAAAACAACTATCTACAAAGAGCACAAGGTCATAAAAAGGAAACGTTTTCACCACTGTAATTTGGATGTATATTAAGAGGTTTATATGTTTACTGTATAGCCAGCAATAAAAAAATATTTTGCTTATCAAATCACTTAGACTTACTGGACAGCTTTTCATTTTCTTAACGTATCATACATGGAACTGGAAAATAAATCATTAAATATAGTACTATATAGATTTATATCTGAGAACTGGAGAGGGCCATCCTCTAGTGTAGTAGCAAGTTATTTGCACAATTACAGGAGGCTTAATATGAAATTGAGAGAGATTTACAAAATAAAACTTGTTATACCAGAGCTGGCAGCTTTCTTTCAAAATCAGTAGTGATTTGTCTGTACTTTACATAGCAGCTTGAAAAAACAAAAGAACAAAAAATGTTTTTCTATATATTTTCAGAAATATGGGATGTGTCTATAAATTTTGTTACTCAATGAATTGTAATCTGTATGATTACGAAAGTTGTACAATTTGAGATGAGAAGGATATGTAAAATTTTTGAGATGCGAAGGGATATTTTTTCCAGGTTGTTGGGGTTGATCGTAGTTGTCAGTTTTTGTTATTGTTTTGTCATGTATTATTGATTCTTACTTCACTGGCATGCCAACCTTTCTTATTGAATTATCTTTGTAAGTTGGTTCTCTGGTCTTTGCTATGAATATATAGATTTATCATCAATACAGAATCCTGTGTTTTCTTTTTTTTGTTTCATAGTTTGTTGTATGTGTGTGTGTGGTATACAGCTATTGATTATGGTCAATTGTCAGAATTACTCAGTGAATGAGTCGATTTTCTGAAATTTGTTGAAACAGCAAAACAAATATTACATGTGTAATTCACTATGTTGACACAGTTTTTGGGTTTTATTGAAGTAAAGTGAAAACTGTTCTTATACATGCCTAGTCTAGCTGCTAGAACTCGTGCTTTCTTCTGATAGATATGAGGGTGGAACATTCTGTAGTCTGTTCGGGCTAGTTATCGCCCTCACTTGCGACCTTCGGTCACCTTTACAGTGAGCAGAATAGACCAAGGAGTCTAGCAGCAAGACTTGTACATGCCCTTCCACTTGATCCGCATGCCCATTGCCAAAATACCTGGTATGTCCCCCTCTAATTATCCTCTCCCCATGTCGGAATACTTCCCACTCTCTTCTCCCCATCATTCCGCATTGCTGGTACTTTTACCTTCTTTTTGCAGCCCCTTGTCCACAGTCCTCTGAAATATACGTTTTGTCCATTGAAATACTGTCTGTTTTCTCCTAACCAACAACCCCGCCCCCTAAAAATATCGTGTACGAAGAGGTTTTTGCGAGAACAGTTTCGTTATAGAGGAACTGGGGTTGGCAATATGTGATATTGTAAAGGAGTGGTAGATAGACGTTTTCTTGATTTTAACATATCACCGTGTGAGGGCGATATTCAACAGGCACGTCACATGAGTTGAGAAGAGACCACCAGATAACTGTGGTTGATACTTGTTGCTGTGTAGCGTTTAGTGATCTGAGAACGAAGATTGAGATCCAACTTTCATCTTGCACAATGTTAAAGCTCCGGGAGTTGCATGAAATCAAAAGTATGTATGACGTTTTTTACTGATCAGTAAAAAATAATCTAAAACATGACAAATGATGTGGTGACAGATGAGTGCGTAATGTAATTTGAAAGTATAAATGCTTCCGTGACTTGTATCTGATATTGGTAATTAGGAACTAATGGATCCGGAATGAATATTGATTATCTTTACAATATAAATGAACACTTTTTAGAATGTCATCTATACTGGACATTCTTGGCACTGAATCTACCTTTCTTCACGTTGATTATTTCAATTTTCAATGGATCGCCGTGGACATACGAATCGATGAAAGGCTAGGATTTCTGGGGAATGATTGTGATGATTCACCAAACAACAACTCCATCTAAGAACAACTTTCACTTTCCCCAATACATGCAAAAAGTGGTGTAACTATTACTTAATACATTAAGCACGTCTTATAGATCATGAAAAAATGGCAAATTAAAATGAGTGTCTGAACGCTTTCCGTTTCTGATGGGTTACACACGAGATTGCAGTCAGGTGTAGCCAACGAGTCGTTTTTCTGAAATTATTACAGAAAGTTAAAACATAGCTAATAAACACTTTTTACATAATAATTTTACGTTTGATTCAAGATTGGAGGGGAAAGTGAAAGCTGTTCGTATCTGCCCTCCCACTGCGATATTACACGACCTGTCCTCCCGCCAGATTGTCCACCATGGACGAGGGTCTATGGTGTAGTGTACTACTAGTATTAAATTTGCTACCAGCATGGATGTATTAGGGATGCTATTAGTCTATGCATGTGTGGTCTATGCTACTAGTAATGTTTTTGTTGCATTTACTATCTTTGGTAAAGTCTTCAGTATTCACAATAGTCTCAATAGTATAGTCTCAGATCACGATTTTTTGCCAACTGAGACTATTTTCAGGTAGACGTTTTTTTTGCTTTCTGAGACTGGCAAACTGAGACTCTCAGTTCATGGTCTTAGTTTAACGTTTTCGGTACCCTTACGTACCACGTGTCCGATCGAAACTGGCGAGGCAGTGCATTGAGATTGTAGCACGATCTAATATGACACGCGTGGTTAAAAATTAATTATTGTATCACACAATTAATTTACATCTTGTGAATAGTAAAATTTGTAGTAAAAAAAATAGTAAAATTTGTTCACTAACTTCCTGAAAAAATATCGAAAACTGCCCGCTTTGCCCACTACCTCCGCCTTTCCCCATATCTTACAGCTGAAATATATGTTGCCCGCTGACATACCGGGCCATCTTCCCCTCCCTCTGGTCAAGCTTGGAAATTGCCCGCCCACTGAAAAATCGTGTACGAACAGATTTTTGTACGACCAGCTTCGTTGGCTGCACCTGTTACAGTGCTAGCTCAATGTTAGTGCAGCAGTGCGCAGTCCCCACTTTTGAGGCGCTTAGACGTAAACTAATGCACAGTTGTTTTGTAACGTATAATAAATAGTTTTAATGGTGTCATAGCGTTGCTTAATTCTGATGCAATCCTCTGCTCAAGGATTTTAAAATTGTAGAGATTTGCTGTATTTTGAAATGTTTGAACTTGTTCATATATATGTATTTGTCAGTTTGATTGTTTCAAGTTATATTTGTTTTATAATACTGTTTTTGTGCGTGAATTTTTTTTAGCTTTTTGATTTGTCTGTTTTTAGCTATGGGATATTTTGAGCGTTGTTGCATTATTTCTTTTCCCAAAATAAAGTTTAATAATAATAATTGATTTAATTTATAGGCATTTCAGTAAACTGACACGTTGAATACGGGTATTTGTGTTAGAATTGTGGATCTGAAGGTCAAAACAAAACCCGCATGAGATAGTGTTAGCATCAACAGTAGATAGAAGTTAATAATCAGCAGAACATAGTTATGAATTAGTTTAACAGCGCTGTAGCTAGTTCCACGCCATTTTATTGTAGTCTCAGTGACAATATTCTAACGGTGAGTAGCCTACTCATGACATTACTTGAACGACACGTATTGTAATTATGGTAGCCATCACAGACTGATCTAGAAGGCCACTTGCGCACAGACAGTTGTTGTCTTGGTTACCGAGATTGTGTCTGTTGTGTTGTGAACATATAGTGTAATCATTATGCCATGCTCGTACATTTGTATTTCGATTAGCAGGTCTCTAGTACACATATTGCATGATGTATGTCAATAAGTTTACTTGTTGATTATTATGAAATGTGGAGCCTAAATTTTAGCTTACCTTTTTATCAGTTTATACATAATGTCCTTTTCGATCAGCTGAATCGTCTAGCATGAACTATGAACTGAACTCGATAACACTGATTATACTACGCACAAGCCAAGAAATTGTCTTCGAACAGAAAATATGATACCCTGGTCGTTCTACGTCACGACAATCCGCGTCTACGCCATTGGTTCTGCAGTGATCGAAATATGAGTCAAAACGCTCACAATCACCAGTTTTGATTCATTTTTTCGTGAATTATGTTTTGGAAGGTAATACTTTTATTATTCCCCAATATTTTCCTTTATTCATCGGAAAATTGTTGTGTTGAATCTTCTTATAAATGTAACCATCACCAAAAATATTATATCAAATAATGATATTTTGACAGACAGTGCACTTTCTACCTTTATTCGACCGTAGATGTCAGACCACGGAATGGACGACGAGTTGTCACAAGGCACGTCGGTAAATGACGAATTGACTCTACATGCAATTTTGACAGCGATTCACGGACTACAGTCAGATCTCAATGGTAAACTAGACATTTTAGAACGCAAAATAACATCACAAAAGGAAGACATATCCAAAGATTTGAAAGGCGAATTAGAGAAGCTGAAAAGAGAAGTCCAGCAGCCCTCACCAGGGCATGTGATTGGCACAATGGTGGCATCCCCAGATGAGGTAAGTACATGAAGTTGTATAAGCTTTGTATTTACTGCGTAACCAATTATTTTAGATACTTCAAATCAAACTAGTCACCTTAAAGTAGAGATTGGTTGGTAAATAAATGCATGGCCCAGAAATCAATCATTGACAAAACTCTAACAGCAACAACTACTCCAGTTTACAATTTGTGTTTTGGCTCGAGTCAACATCATCTGATGGATAGACTGCCATTGGCTACTCTTCGCATTTCACTTTCCATTTTAAGCTACTAGTATTCGATCATATCAGTCCTGAAACATAACAAAGGTAAATATTTATACTTCAACTTGGTGGAGACTCTGAGGTCAAGTTTGACACAACTCTACACGTTTAAAATTACGCTATCAGGCTTTAGAAAAGAGGGAAGGATGCATTTAATATATCACTAAACCATATCATATTTTTTACATTTTAGGAAAGAGTGTTAGACGATGAGAGACAAGCGATAAGCCCTGATGATGGTGATGATGATGATACTAAAATAGAACGGATCAGGATTCCTAAGATTAAAAAACGAAAGAGACGTGGGCTGTGTAGCCAGTTACTGTGGGGGTAAGACAAAGTGACGTGGGTTGTATAACCACTTACTGTGGGGGTAAAACTAAGTGACATGGGATGTGTAGCCAGTTACCGTGGGGGTTAAGACGAAGTGACGTGGGCATTGTTACAGTAGCCAGTTGCTGTGGGGTAAGAAAAAGTGACATGGGTTGTGTAACTAGTTACTCTCCCGGGGTTACTCTATGTGTTAGTGTGTGTGTGTGGGGGGGGGGGGGGCGGGGTGTTACGAAGTAAAACAATCGAGTTGCTGATGGCAGTGATGGCCACCTATGTACACTACATTCTCACAAGCTAGAGTATTTTTTGCCGGCTGACGCAACGAAAAATCAGCGTTGGCTGATAAGACTCGCCATAGACTCCGGTGATGTATGACGATTAAAAAAAACCCTGTGTGTTATTGTAAATCATTTGATCTACCAAGCCAAGATGATGAACATTTTTGGTCGAATAGTTATTTTTAAATGAGAAACTATTACGAGCTTTCAAATACGATTTTGTCGATCTTTGAGTTGACTCTAAGTAATTAATGTCTTTATTTTACTCTCTCACAGTCCCTTCAATAGTCACAATGAAATGGTTCATCGTTTCCGAGATTTCGTTAAAAATCACCCAAAGCGAGATCGGTTCAGAAAACTACAAAGTAAATATGGCAAAAAAGTCAAGTTTGCTGATGACGACGACGACGATGATGGTGGTGCTCCTGTATTACATTCTATACTGCCATTTGGGGGAGGTCACTCTAAAACTGGTGACATATTCGGTGTTATAGTCCACATATTTACTTCCCTGCAGCCTATCATTTTACCCCTGGTAAGTGGAATATTCCATCCAATACAAAGAGAGTGCACCGTGATGGTGGTGGGTGGAAGTAGACTAGTGCTATCAATCATCGAATCTTACGGTCTCTCTTTCATAATTCGATACCAGGTTGGCATCCAGACTAGGGTGGGATGATTGGGGGGGGGGGTAGTTTCCTGACAAACTTTGATCCATGGGATATCTGTCTGTTACGTCCATGACTAATATCGGCTCAGATGTGCTAAACGTCACAAATGGTAACAGGAATGGTGGTGACGAGAAAGTCAGGTAAGGGTCATCAGATTCAGGTTTGTCAAATCAAAAGGTATGACCCTAGGCTAGAATTGTATCCTTTTAATAGTCAATAATGAACATCGAAGGACATGCTTCTAGTTACAACTTGCGATTAAAATGTGACTGATCGCTGTAACTGTTTTGATTGTGTGTGTGTGTGGGGGGGGGGTAGGGGTTGCGAAATATGTTAGACAAGTTTTAGAGCGGCTGAATACCATTTTCTTTATGGACGTCCTCTTTATCAAATTGTGAGAGTCACAAGATTTCAGTCTCATAAACCAGAACTGTTATTTCTTCCGCGACACTGCGAAGTAAAGCGGTGCGAAATAAATTGGCGGTGCGTCTTTGAAGGTGCCATAAAAGAGTCTGTGGTTTACGACGATGTAAGATTTGGAATATAAAAGTTTTCGTTTTATCTTAATATCCTATTATATGCTGGAGGCCTAGGTCTATAAAGGAGTGTTTTTTTTTTTTTACCATTATCGGCTCTTACTACTAGCAAGTATTGTATGTTGTAGTAAAATATTTTTCCTTAAAAATGATATAAACAAACATGTTGTTCATCTTATGGAAATATTAGCAAAATGGAGATGGGGATACAAATCTGTGTTATTTCTGTGTATTTGATGAATAGTTGTAGTATAGTTTATACTTTATTGATGATACAACTACTTAGTTTAAATGTAATAGTGTTGTTTGGTTGTCTGTTTCCAGCTTACCGTTGTTTTAAGTCACCCTGCCTCTACTAAAGTTATGTTATTTGTGCAAGCAGCGGTTATGTTTGGACAGACGATTATCGGTAACCTTATCAATGCCAATTCTAAGAAATTTGAGAAATTTCGACAAGACTTGGAGGTACGTGCCAGACAATTTTTATTTTACCATTATTTCTTTGTGCATTAGAACCACATTTATTGAAATGTTTCAACGGGAGAGGGTCGTGTTTTAGAGAAAGGAACTTGTGGAAGGGTCACTTGTTAGCACGCCGGAGTTGGGGGAGGGTCATATATTATGCAACAGCCCGGGCCTGATTTCCTCCGGACCCCCCCTGTAATTACTGAAGGTTACCTTAGTCCTAGCCCGAGTTGGATATAATCGAAAATACTTAGTAAATGATAACTATAGCCCGATTGCCTGTATTGATTGTAGCGACACGTGTTTATCGAGAAAGGGATAACTTGAAACGTAAAATGGTAGAGAGATACAGCATAAAGCGTACTATAGACAAATACATGATATAGACAAATACATGATGTGGTGTATTTTGGCTGGACGTATTCAAAACCAATGCTATAAATTGATTTTACAACGATACGGTAAGGTACTGTATTTTCACCCCAAGTGGTCATAACAGTACAGTGTTGCCTTTCAATCGACAGATAGAAGAACTAGAAGCAGCACGTAAAGGAGATGATGTTAACATTTCAGCCAAAAGTTATGTAGTAAATGAACATCTGACTGTCGACGACGACGACGATGATGATGATTATGATGATGTAGACGCTAGTTCACCTCTATTGAGACAGATGAAGCAAATCATCAATGCCAACGCTGACGACGATGGTAGGACGCTTCTTGGTTAATTTCACTGAATACAAGATAATTAGTGTTTCACCACTACATCCAAGAAATAATTATACCCATTGCAGAGACAACATACCAACTGTAAAATACGAATATCAATAGTCATATAGTAAATAGTTTGTGGTCAAGTTACAAGTGCGCAGTGGTAGTGAACCATGGTCACGTGGTACAGTAAACGGTCTATTAATATGATAACGAGAATATTGTATACCAAATTATGCAGGTTGACGTCCTTTTGTTATTTTTACGCTTTCCATATAATATTATTGTGCAATGAAAACATATGCATTCCCACTCATATCGGCCACGTGCGAACAAAGGATCTTTGTACTTTGTCGTACGTGTTGTTAAAATGGTCGTATCGTTACCTCTGTCTGTATATCATTAAAAAAGATACACCCCTCTATCGTCAATATTGTTAAATTTCTAATGACGCTCATTTTGTTAAATTTCAGACTTGGATGACGATGAGGATGAAGGTGTGAATGTACCATCTAGTGAGATAAACTCCAGTATCATCCTAACCATCATCAGCTTCGCTGTACATTTCTATCTCCTTGACAACCCTGTTTGTCTTTTCCAGTTCTCATTCAACAATTCAACATGTACAAACGAAACATTCACGCTTTAATGCATGACTCTTCAGTGAACCAGGGAATTACACTATACTAGTATATAGACAAGTGATAGATATTCGCCAACCAGTACAAGTGTAGATGACTGCTGGTATTTTATCCTTTCCAAATATTCTCTTCCTAATTTTTTTTTCAATAAAAGTCTATGGCATGCTATTAAACATGGCTTGTAATTGTCATGCGCTTACTAGTCTAGTTCCTATACGACATGTACGACGCGTTACGCTGACAACGATCATCTATACGTATATACGTGAGTGGAGGTGATCATAGTAATCGTAGGAAACAGACTATGCGCTACGAACAAGTCCAGATAAATTTCTAACGTCCATGTGTTGCTTGTATGATTACCGTAGACTTTAAGTCACAAGGTTGAATGTACACGTAGCGGCATTATCAATAGAAAGAATTAATGATATATAATAACTGTCATTTGTGCCAGCTGATAAATAACATACATTATAAAGACACAAACATGTATCGATTTTCTCATTATCAAAACAGACTGCTTAGATTATCTGGTTTTTGCTAGTTTCAATATTTTCTTTCCGGTTTTTTCCTAAAATTTAATTTATCTAACGTGTGTTCTTTATTTGCCATTGCTAATAAAAAATGCATTAAGTAGACAAAATATAAACCTATGTTCGTCATATTGTCTCTGCTATATACTGGCAAACGATTGGTCATTGATGCCGGAAGTGATGTCATCGTTCCTTGATTGGTTTATGATAATCAAAATGACTGCAATTATGTAAATACAAATAAAATCAAGCAATCCCCAGGGTTTGTTTCATTGTCGGCTGCACCGTACCCAAGATACGTCTCTGCTGCTATATCCTAACAACATGTCGGGCCAACACCTAACAACAGGTAAGATGCATGGTACACAGTCATCTCATTGTACACATGTCAGGTTCAAGAAAAAAGACATCCCTACACTTCAAGCAACAAACTAAGTCAAACTACCATCAATTGTTGCGATATAAATCCAGTAGACCATTGAGAGTGCATATAGTTTGTGCACGGATGAAGGGAGGCGACTCGTGACAAGAAAATGGTTTGTGAAAAGCGACAAACTTACTGAAGATAATACATATGAAAACGCGACAAAATTGAATTTGAGACATGTAACGAAACTAATACTGTATATAATGTGGATATTTTAAGCATATTTGTCATTCTTTCATGTAATCATAACATGGAAAGAATACGACACGTGATTGTCTTATATTTGGATAGGGATGGCATTCATTGCAGGTACCTGTATATTAAATATAGATATGTTTAGTCATTCTGATTACACTAGTTTAGAATTATAGCTTGTATTTGGTTTGTTGTATAGCCTGGTGTATTACAATAGCCTGTGATGAGTGTACGTGACTACTTTTATTACAGTAATTCTGGGCTAAGGTTGACATAAAATCATATATCCATAAACTTCAACAAAGACATCATGCTGTTGTTGACAGACAATATTTCCGCCTTTTATGATGGAAATGAACACAAAATATTTTTGTAATTTTTGGTATTAGATAAACTTGACATGAATAAACGGGATAGACCAAAAACTGACATGGATATATATATATATATATATATATATATATATATCCATGTCAGTTTTTGGTCTATCCCGTTTATTCATGTCAAGTTTATCTAATACCAAAAATTAAAAAATATTTTGTATATATATATATATATATATATATATATATAAATATATATATGCGTGTGTGTCTGTCTGTCTGTCTGTATGTCTGTCTGTGTGTGTGTGTGTGTGTGTGTGTGTGTGTGTGTGCGCGTGCGCACCTGCGTGCATGTATGTGTGTGGGGGGATACAAACGGATGGGTCAGTATGAATTACATTGCTCAATATATCACTTAAGATGAATTGGTATACATACAGAAATAATGCAATATATCATAGGAATGATAAACAATTTTACCACAGAACGCAGTAATCAGTATCAGATTTGTTGTGTATCATTATGTCGAAACTGAACTGAAATTAAATGGCTATGTAAATCTATAATGTGTTAATGTTAAATTGACCATGATTGTTTTCTTCTCCATATACCCATAGGATCCCCATTCCCTCCTCTACAGGAAAACAAGTTTCGTATCTATAGCATGAGATACTGCCCATTTGCCCAGAGATCCAGACTAGCTTTGGCAGCCAAGGGAATAGAGTAAGTGGTCATTAATAATGTTACTAGCTTTCATTCACCATTGTCGACATTGTTACATTTCCTTTCATGGTAAATACATAAGGGAGCGGGTGTGCCTTGGCGTTGACTAGAATCTTTTCCAAAAAACAAAACGAAAGTAAAGGGCCCTTGCTCGAGTGAGGGCGCTAACGCGGTTCAGTACAGTATAGCTGATTATATGGTTAAATTCTTTGTATTAATTGTAATCATTCTGTTGTTGTAGCCACGAGGTCATTAACTGTAATTTAAAGGAGAAACCGGAATGGTTCCTGGAGAGAACTCCTAAAGGTTTAGTACCGGTTGTGGAACATGGCGACAAAGTGGTGTACGAGTCTATGATTGTCAATGACTACCTGGATGAACTATTTCCTGAAAAACGACCTCTGAACCCGAAAGATCCATACCAGAAAACACTGGATAGGATAGTGTTGGACATGTTTAATTCTGAGGTAAGTACGTACATTGTAATAACATATTGTGCACGGGGTTGCAACTAAGGCTGATACCATAAAGTCATGTTCCGAATGTGTTTTTTTGGCGGAAACTCTAGGAAATGAAATTATTCAATATTTCATCATATTTATTGGGAATAAATGTTTTGAATTGTACAATCGTTTTAGAAAAGGGGCAGTTGGACTTATAGTAAAACAAAACCCATATTGAATTATAAAGGTTTTGAAGATTTGCTTACATATCAACAATGAGAAGGTAGCGGACGATGAATACCAACGGGCTTCGATTATTGTTCAGTTGAACTGCTTGAATTCTTTGGATACATTTTCCTAACTTTCTTTAGTTTTTGTTGCTGAATTTACTTTTAGATTCAGAATACTGCAGTAAACTGTTTGGAGACAAAGTTACTGACCATATAATGTTACACGTTACGGTTTTTTTTTCTCCCGTCATGATAGGTAGTACCAGCTTACTTTAAAGTGTTGTACTCTAAAGGCGAAGACGAGGAGGGAAAGAAAAAGATTGCTAGTGGTCTTGTCAAGATGGAAGCAGAGTTAAAGAAAAGAGGGACGGCTTTCTATTGTGGTAAGTATCTAAACAGTAAAGTACAAACTTTAATAAGTATGAGGCAATAAAAACAAAACGAGTCGTGTAAATAAAGTGTCACCATCATCAAGTCAATATATGAAAGAAAGCAAAGCTTTGAACTAAGAATGACTTGAATTAAACTATTCTATACAAAGCGAAAGCCGGTCGAAGAGCGCCCCCAAGGGTTTGGATGCATCAGCTTTACTGAATCTTCTCAAAAATACCTCTTTTCTCAAAGTTTAATCTAAATCCACTCATTGTTTTTTTAATACCTTACTAACTAACAGACAGACAGACAGACGGACAGAGGGAAAGTCAGAAAGAGAGAGAGAGAGAGAGAGAGAGAGAGAGAGAGAGAGAGAGAGAGAGAGAGAGAGAGAGAGAGAGAAATAGAGAGAGAGAGAGAGAGAGAGAGAGAGAGAGAGAGAGAGAGAGAGAGAGAGAGAGAGAGAGAGAGAGAGAGAGAGAGAGAGAGAGAGAGAGAGAGAGAGAGAGAGAGAGAGAGAGAGAGAGAGAGAGAGAGAGAGAGAGAGAGAGAGAGAGAGAGAGAGAGAGAGAGAGAGAGAGAGAGAGAGAGAGCAAAAAAAAAAACCCGGACAAACAGACTAACAGCTAAATGACGAAAACAACCTCTTTCAAATCTCGTTGGCATAGGTATTTACCGTATTTCGAAAAAATCCATTGTATGACATTGCATCATCTAATATCATACTAGTTAACAACTTTACGAAATCATTCTTCCTACTATTTCGTTGTCAAGGTAACCAGCCTGGAATGCTAGACTACAACATGTGGCCATTTATGGAACGGATACATTTGATGGCTATGAGTGTCAATCAGGTGTACTTTGACGACAAACTTCCACTCCTGACGACCTACGTCAATAGCATGCTGTCTGATCCTGCTGTCAAGGCAACCATGGTGTATAGCCCACAGCTTCATGTCAAGTATCTAGAGGGATACCGCGTGGGCAAACCTAACTTTGACATCACCTTGTAGACTATGGAACTGTGATAACTGAAGGGTAGTCTTAGTAATTCATATTGAATTTTCAAAACAAAGATATGAAAAGGCAACAAGTGACAAGTTAATTATTACATTTGAAAATGAAAATCCATATATATTATATAAGACTGATAATTTCATATGTCTATAGAGATCGGAAAACCCGAATGCAGATTCGAACAGAAAATGGGTACCAATACAACAATTCACTGTACTACAACCCGTTCAAAGTTACCGTTTAGCGGATGTGTGTGATACAACCATGCAGAAACCAATAAGAGAAACTGCACATGCTATAGCAAGATTGAATGAATGCAGTCTTCTCGACATTTTGCTTAAACAAAATGAACTAAAGTGACCCACATATGCAGACGTCAAAATATTGGCGCCCACGTGTCTGTATCTTGTTGCAGTACATGTGCATTTAACTGTAGTGGTTTATTTCATTTAGACTAATGTATGTCGTAGTAAGATATTGTTATCTTACTATCTTAGTGTATAACACGCAGTTTCTTATTGGTTTGTGCGCGGTTGTATAAAACAGTACCGCTGAACGGTAACTTGAAATGGGCAGTAACAGACGCCACCATACGCTTTCAATACAAAACTTATCATTACTGAAGGAGTGTAAACGAGTAGAGAGTTTGCATTGTGGGATATATGTTTATGGATCATGGACACCACCAGTCAACTTGAACTCAATCAATAATCCACCAAGTTTTACATACGGCTCAGGTGTAGTATACATGTATTAGTAGTTCTGATGTGTATTAAAGTTTGATCTACTGATTTACCTGTAAAGAGTGTCGTATCTTTCCACACCCTTTCATTCCTCATCTACCTCTCTACTACACTTATTTTCTTTGCATAGACTAAATTGCCTAGCCACCCACTCCACACTGCCCCCACTTCTATTCTGTCTACCCCTTCGATCGCTACATCTCACTTTTTATCTCTTCCTCCTCCCCTTTGGGATATCACGGATAGTTAGGGAAAGTGTGCATATCATTACGAACATAGACAAAAGAAGATGTAAAACCGAAAAAATGGTGTTCGTTGTCGGCATTTATCTTCAGGGTGTTTCTTATCTAAATATACTAATACTATCTTGAAAATAAATATCAAAACAAGATAACACCCCCTGTGTTCAGTCTTTGTTTTTAAGTTACTGTAGCATTTGAATAAGACAACCCCACCTCAAAGTTTAATTGTTCAGAATGTATACAATAATCCTTTTGAAGTGTATTTTTTTCGGTTTGACTTAGGAATTCAGTTTCATTGTGTTTGCATTAGTTCCTTTCATTTTATTGTACCTCCGAGATAAAGTATGTGTTCTAAACCACAAATAAAATCAAAATCAAAATCAAACAAAATCAAAATCAAATCAAAATCAAAGTCAAATCAAATCAAATCAAATCAAATCAACTAAACTAAACTCAACTCAACTCCGCTCAAATTTGTTTACCATTTACATTCAGTTCGTATGTACGGTGTATTAATTACCTTAATCTTATATCACCATACTTCATGCATAGGCAGTGGTCTCCCCGGCCCTCCACTGTCTATAATGTCACCTGATCGCAAGTCACCTGACTAGCCTGAATCTGCATGCACCCTGCATCACATCACACACGATTTGAGGTCTTCGTAGACAATCGGAATCCGTGATGTCGATCAGGCATTTAGCCACAGGTAAGGATATCTCATTGAACATGGTTCGAACGGAAACAACTTTGATGTAGAGTTCAATCTACAGATACGTCGGTCTTCCAATCACCGTCGTTCATCATGCATCATACCCGGGTTTCAAGCATAGACATTCCGTCATTCACTTCTTGTATTGGTCCTCTGGCGAGAAATGTTATGATTTCTGTAAAGGTAAAGCCGACCCAAACTGTAAAGTGAAAGTTACGAGTAAAGATTGTAGGCGCCAGCAAAGAGTACCAACCCTGTGCGCCTACCACTCGTCATACATTCCCGTGCCTGGTGAATGAAATGCGTCATTGATTTGACTCACACGCACGGATACTATGTGACTGTGGACTTTCAACCCATAACATAACAGTTCTTGCGAAGTCATTTCATAGCTCTGAATACCATGATATATGTTGCGTAAATCCAAACTTACTAGATTGGAACATGTATTACGTTTTTTTGCACCAATTTCACACCAATTGTTTTGAAAGGTACACATATACAATTATTTCAATATTGTAGGTACAATGTAATTAGCTACTAGCTAGCTAGTTGAAAGTATAATTTATGACAGTGTTGTGTGAATGACATGTCAGGATGCAGTGACAGATTTCATCTATGGTTACAATCATGAAGCCTTACCAGTAAACAATTCAATAGGTGTTAATATATATTGAGAAGTGGATGTCTTTGTCATAATAGACAATTCTAGTATAAGCAGTGAGTAACTAAGAGATGGTGATCAGATGTATTTAAAAATTGATAGGCCCTAGGGTATTGTAAATATCAGTGTTTGTGTACAGAGTCTGCCTTGGTGTTTGTCAGTTATCAAAGTATAAATTTCAGAAATTACAGCCGAAACAATTATCTTGTAGTACTTGTATATACACTACAATTAAGTTTAGTATTGTTAAATATAGTAATGTTAGAGATAATTAGTATAGCTACATACATAGGATATATAGAATTACATGTAAGGTTGAGGTATTGTAAGCCTGTAATGTTATCAACCTAACACACATAAAGGAGACAGTTATGGAATACTTTGTATGTATGATTAATTGTTTATTTATGAACCCTGGTGCTTGAAGGGTGTATAGATTTGAGAACACCTTGTCCTTTATAAATTATATACATGTTTCTTTATAAAAGACAACTTGCATTCATTCTAATGGACATCATTTCGGTTTACTTTCACTGAGTCATTTCTGTGAGTTCTTTTATTCAGTATCAATATAGTCATCAGTTAACATGCTCATATTCTTCTTTCTCGTTTTGTTCCTACCAAGACCTGCCTATACCTGCATAGTCATCACAATAAGAGTTGACCTTTGACATGAGACGAGAGTCCAAGCAAAGGTTTACATGTATAATGTAAAGTGCATTCACCTGTAGATATACTCAGATCTCTATATATATACAATGTCGTGGTAAATAGAAGGGCTCACAAATTAGTCAATTTACATGATGTGTACTGTTACTGTTTTAGGTGAATTCTAAAAACCAAACATTTGATTTGGACCTAAACCTGGTCAAGGCATAGTTGTTAAAGCTAAATCAAATATTGCAAATTAATCTTGAAAAAAAATGTTGTTATGACTGCACATCATATTCTGATTAAAATAATATAATGATATGATTTACAACATAAAATATTCCAAAGATTAGAACTGTTCATTTAATACACTGTAACATATGATTCATACTAAAACATAACCACACTGTATGGTTTGCATACTACATGTATATCTTACAGTATAGATTTGATATTCCAGAAGAGTAATTTTGATGCCATGAAATATTCAAGAAAGTTTCAACAATTCAGTTATCAAGATAATGACAGAATGAATGCCTGGTTTGTTTGTTGTATTTACAGGTGCAGCCTTTCCTCCACTGAAGGATGGCACAATCCGTCTGTACAGTATGAGATTCTGTCCTTATGCCCAGAGAACCAGACTGGCACTGGCTGCCAAAGGCATAGAGTAAGTTCATTTAGAAATTGAGGTAAAAAAAAACAGTATTATGAGGAATATGATAGTCGATAGTTTAACTGCTAATAAGCAGGAATTTTAAATTTCACGATTATCCAAATTCATTAGTCTTGTTCAGTCTGACACTGAAATTTGACCAGTGGTCACCAGCCCTAGTCCCACAGCTAAACTTGACCAGTGGTCACCCGCCCTAGTCCCACAGCTAAACTTGACCAGTGGTCACCAGCCATAGTCCCACAGCTAAACTTGACCAGTGGTCACCCGCCCTAGTCCCACAGCTAAACTTGACCAGTGGTCACAGATTGGCCCAACCACACAGCTTGTTTCCTTGTCTGATTAATGGTCACCATGATTGGGTCAAACTTACAGCATATGATTTATCAGATGGTGAAAGATTGTGAGAGTATGTTCAAATTGATCTTTGAAATACTGGATATTTGAATCCAAGGATGTTGACACTAAACATAGTCTTCCGTTCCTAACTCAAGCTGTTTTATTCCCAATATGTAGGTATGAACTTGTTAACTGTAACCTGAAAAATAAACCTGAATGGCTGCTTGAAAGGAATCCTAAAGGTTTAGTACCAGTATTGGAACATGGTGACAAAGTTGTCTTTGAATCATTGATTGTCAATGATTACCTGGATGAAGTCTTTCCGGGCAAAAGATTCCTGAATGCTAAGGATCCTTATCAGAGAGCTGTTAATAATCTTGTGCTTGATATATTCACAAATCAGGTAATTTACAGCCCCAGTATTCACCAATTCAGGTAATTTACAGCTCCAGTATTCATCAATTCAGGTAACTGACAGGGGCAGTATTGACAGTAAAGTAATTTACAGTTCCAATATTCATCAATTCAGGTAATTGACAGTGCCAGTATTGACAGTAATTTACAGTCCCAGTATTCATCAATTCAGGTAATATTGACAATGCATATTGAGAGTAAAGTAATTTACAGTACCAATATTCATCAGTACAGTTACAGTATAGACCCTTTGCGAGTTCCACATTCAAAATTTAATTTCCAGTCATTCCCATGCAAAATAAACAAAAAAATTGTTACTTGTTGAACAATTTTATTTAAATACTTAATAATACAGAAAAGTTGTAAACTCAGTTTAACATTGTAGCCAGCTACTTCCTTTTAAACAACTTCACAAAATACCATGATATTTTGATTTAATATGAAAAGTAAATATGCATATTGATTGACAAGTTCTGTTTTTTCCCACTTTTCTGGATCAATTTAGGTGTTAGCATATTCCTTCAAGGTATTGAGATCTCAAGGGTTAGATAAAGAAACAGAAGACAAACTAATGGCTGGCCTAGGGAAACTAGAAGCAGAATTAAAGAAAAGGGGAACAACATTTTTTGGTGGTAAGACAGTGATGTTCAAGGATAATCATAGTTCCTTACTTGTCTTTTTTCATGTTTCATTGTCATAATATTATCCCCACTCATAACTCAATAATATGAATCTAATGTTTCATAGCTATTTTAATAAGAGACAGATAAATTTTGTTTCTCCATTGGATTTACCAATTTGTTCAGTTCCTCAGATCAAATATCTTACATGTCCTGTTCATATATATATATATATATATATATATATATATAAGAGAACAGTGATCGATGCAAATATTAGAAGCAGAGCATTATAGACCTAATTCAAAAGAATAAGGATGTAATAAGTTGTTACTCAGAGTTTCACGCTTTGAGCCATCATTGTCTGATGATATATATATATATATATATATATATATATATATATATATATATATATATATATATATATATATATATATATATATATATATATATATATATATATATATATATATATATATATTATTTGTATGTCATTATATGTATCATTATATTTCATAGAGTGAAGAAGGCTGACAGTTTGCAGTTGAAAGGCCTCAGCTTATCAATTTGCGTTGTGTGTATTGGAAAATATTCAAGTACTCATGGCAGTATTTTTTTTCCTTTAAAGGTTCTCAACCAGGAATGCTGGATTATAACATGTGGCCATGGTTTGAAAGACTAAGCCAGGCTGCAGATAGTGGCTTTTCAGTATTTGCTGGAAAGCTTCCAGTTCTGAAGACATATGTTGATAACATGTTGGCAGATGAAGCTGTGAAAGTTGCATTGATACCTCCGGAGGCAATGGCAAAATTTGCTTTGTCCTTTATGGCAGGTAAAGTACAGTATGACTTCGATGACAAGTTCCCTCACAGTTGAAATGTATACTTTTGTAAACAT
Organism: Glandiceps talaboti; assembly: GCF_964340395.1. Lineage (NCBI taxonomy): Eukaryota > Metazoa > Hemichordata > Enteropneusta > Spengelidae > Glandiceps > Glandiceps talaboti. Next base: position 18,139,754 of record NC_135552.1, read on the forward strand.
AAGGAAATGTTATGAATACTGGATTGGATATGCTGTCATATAGTCAATTCTATGTACCCAATTTCACCATGATATGTGTGGTGCGCATTTGAAATCAGGCAGAATGGAAGATGCTGTTAACAACAAATTTTAAGTTTTAGAGGCATTAGTTTGTCCCAGGAAATAAATGTATCATAACAATATTACACTGAATATGTGATATTACTGAATACACTGAAAGCAAGAGATGAATGCTTAGTCATTGTTTTTCATAACAATGACTTCTTCATGCATGCAATCATTTTACTGATGCTAGAATTACCAAAGTGTGCAATCATTGATATCCTTGAATGTTATACAACATGTGAAAATATCATTAACTTTACATTTACGTAGTATGAATATATTACCTTCATTTATTCAGTTGCCAATTATTGATAAACTTCTTAAATTATTAAATTCTTAAATTATTGATAAACTTCTTCTCATTCCCAATGACAGGACCCAAGGCAATCACTTGTATAAGTCTTGTATTTCCATTGACTTACAGAAAGACTATTTAAAAGCTTATACAAGAAATGTTCTGTTTTCAATGGTAGACAGGCGTGTTAATTCAGGCTGATATATTTGTATCAGATTATTTACAAATGTTTTAATGCACTAGCAGTTGAAAGTTTTGGGCATTCAGCTTTCGATAGAGGATGTGATAATAGCTATATGTAATCATGTAACCACTCACTATCCAACATCAAGACAGCAACTTTACTAATTCCTCTCGCCACCAAAATATTGTTGCCATTTTTGCATGTGATAAAGTATACTTTGTTCCATCACATTATGCTTAATAGTAGCCTGAAAGATGCAGTCGTTTTTTCCACTTATACACTAGCTCCCCAACATTGTTTTAGTAGTTTGTATTTGTAGATTATATACAGTGGGGGGGGGGGGGGTCTGGAAATTTTGATCAAACACTCATTATACAGTGTGGGTGTTTTCATACTGACTCTAACTGTCGATAAACTGGATACTATACTGTGACTGGATACTATGCTGTGACTGGTGGCGAGAGTAATTAGTACAGTTCCTGTCTTGATGTACGATAGTGAATAGTTATGTAAGTGGACCAATAACTCTACCTTTCAGACTAGCTTAACACCACTACAGTTCAATTTACTCAATGTCCTACATGGCAAACAGGGTATTAATTTGTAATCATTTCAAGAAAAATAACCATTGTTCATTAAATCAATTATAGTTGATTACAAAGTCAAGAAAATTTTTAAAGAAATAGATATGTTGATAGAACTATTTTTCAACCAGAGAACACATTGATTGCAAAGATCATGCTTTCTAGAACATATTATGAAGTTTTTACAAAGACATGTTTTCCTGTTTTTAATTTGATGACAATTTTAAACATTAAACTTGCTTCTCAGGCCTCTTTATCACAAATCATTGCAGGTGACTCAATATATAGGATGAATTCAAATACACATTATATATGTATCACAATTGTTATTTTGAATTTGAAATTGTAGTTATATATGATGCTGTATTCTTAAATAGTGTCAATACTGAAGCTGTACGTACACGATGTGCTGTAACTGTTGGAAATATTTTGTTGTTCCATTCAAATAAAGAGAAAATTGTTTGAATTTATTACCGTGATTTGATTTGATTTGATTTATGATTTTTATGATTTTTATGAACAATGGTTGGGTTTTTCATGCTTGTTTAGTTTGAATGGTGTTTTAAATTCTCTTATGGTATGATAAATATGTTTTGTGAATATATGTGAGTGACTTTTGTCAGATATGATGAGCTTGGTTTGTTAAGCACATGATAATTATATTTTGATGCTGCTGCACATGCTTAATACTTTCCAGGGTATATATATATATATACTTGTATATCACATGCATGGATGATGTTAGTCATGTGACAGCCAATATAATGTTTATTCCATGCTATGACAATGTCGACATGATGTTCTCATATTACAAAGTAATGCATGTCACATGCATAGATGATGTTTGTCATGTGACATGAGTGTGTTTATTACATGCAAACATAGTGTATGCCATGCTCATAATTATCAAATATATTAATAAGCGATGATTTATGTGATAATTCGAGCAATGGCATAATATGTTGTGAGATATAATAATTGTCACATGATAGAACAATGGTTGTCATGTGATAGAACAGTGGTTGTCACATGACAGGATGGAGGCCACCTTAGATATAGTATAATATTCATGTTATAAGCCTAATTTTCTTTCTCTTTCTCTTAGCACATCCAACACATGCCAACTTGTGAAGACCATTACAGAGTTTGGAAAAGCCTTTAAACTTCCAGAGATTATTCTTAATAAAGCATTTCTTGGCATCTTACGGATCAATTAGATCAAGTGTAACACCCTGAAATCAACATGTTAAAATAGACTCATCAGCCTCAATTCAATGTTGATGGATGCTGGGTGTTTCTATATGAACACCAGTATCAGGATGGAAAAGAAATGTGTGAACATTACAGTACTCAATCTGCTAAGATGACAGTTTCCTTGAAATATCATTTATGAAATTTAAATATATGTCATTCTCAAGTAGACAAATATTTACAACAGTTAAAAATCTATTGGCAGTGGCAGGATTACTAGTGGTCATGATATGTTGAATTTGATGTGGATTAATATATTATGATGTATTGAATACATTTTGATTTGTTAAATTAAAAAGGAAAGATATATTGCATACTTGACAGAATTGTAATTGTTCAAGAAACAGTGATGTATGCACTTATGATTGCAGTATTTTAGTAGTTTTATTGTGTCTTTTATGTATGTTTATCTCACGAGTTTAACTTTTTGTACTTGATTTTATTTCATTTCCCAATGTTTTTAATTTTTAACTGTAATTGTTCAGCACTTTTTAATATTTGTTTTAAAATAGGGCGCTATAGAAAATAAATAAATGTTAAAATAAATGTTGTCTGTAAGTGACATGCCGATCAGCCCGATCACCCAGGCAATAGATGTAAACATTTTCTTACCGTTTGGAAATTAATCTGCATTTGATTTTGTTCAAGTATTTCATTTAGGAAAGGGTTTGAAATACAAGTTTAGGTAATTCTGCGCATTCATGTAGTCACTGCTTGATCGAGACCAGCATTACGAATTAGTTTCCAATCATTTGTAAATATTTGTACTATATATTTTGAATAATAACAATTATTGTAAGAAATGTAAATTAGTTGTTTTATCAGTTGTTTCTCTACTTCAGCAAATGCATGACTGAATACAGGTCTACAGAATAACTTTTACAAAATGTAATTTACCTAAAGTTCATTTTTATAACCCTAACTTGGATATTGCACACTGCTGGCTGATATTTTCATTTACGTATATACTCGTGCATGATACATACTATATAACATTCATGTAATTTTCCCATTGCACAAGGGAGGATTCTTGTGGAGAGAGTAGACACAGAATAATCTATAAAACCAGAAAGGTAATAAATGGTAATTACAAACCTCAAACTACCAAACAATGACATCAAATCTTACAATTGATTTATACTTGTGGATTGTTGAGAGTGAGGGTGGGGATCTAGTCTAGATCTTTTCTATTTTCGACTTCATCTCATGGACCACCCTATAGTGTACGTTGCACTCCAGTCAGAATGTCAAAATTGAGTCCTGGACGCAAACCAGCCATGCAAGCAGGGCTAGAATCACCCATACTCAATCATCACTCATCTCCATTGATATTCTGCATGCTGTGTGGATGTACCTAGGGTTGAGTATATTTAGATGTATTCATGGCAAGATTATATCTGCTATTTTCTGTTTCACTAAATTTGCTGGCACAATTGAACTGGAGGGCATGGTGAAGTAAGTGTGTGTGTGTGTTTGCATAATCATGTGAATGAATTTAATAAAGCAAAAAGTGTTTCGCGGTTTCAGGGGACAGTACTATGATGAATTCTGTCCTAAACTACATGTAGACTAATGTAAATAATTACACAATTTTGTCCATGGATTGATGTGCTAAATATAAGATTGGTTACATTATTATGTGATCAGAAGTACTGCAATGTACTGTAACAGTTGTAAATGCTTTACATGTAAACAAATTAATGTCAATACGTATAGCAATAAACTTGACCTTTGACCTCTCGAATGAACTATTGGGGGCGAAGTGGCGACACGCATAACTGCAATAATTGTAGCATAATTAGTTTTTGTTTTTGAGCATTTTATCGTTCCAGGGTTTTCACTCAAAACTATTAAAGATGCAATTATTGCAGCTACCCTACTCATTACAGTGTTGTAGTTGTACAATGATTTTATTTTAAATGAAAATGATGTCTGGTTCCTGTGCATACAGTACTAGTATTCAGAGATCCTTTAAGTTTTGTTTACTCGTAAATATAGTTTTAATTTAGATAAGAGGAGTAGAATGGACAAGGTGTCTTTATTTAGTCAATAAAGAGAGAATTATATACAGGTGAAAGAGAGAAAACAAGCCAGGGAAAGAAGGAAAAAAGTTTTATATCACCACAAAAATCAGTCAGTCAGTTGATCAATATCACTCAAAAAAATAAGTTTTAATTTATTTCACCACAAAAATTTAATCAAATAACCAATCAATCGATCGATCGATCGATCGATCGATCACTCACTCACTCACTCACTCACTCACTCACTCACTCACTCACCCACCCACCCAACCAACCAACCAACCAACCAACCAACCAACCAACCAACCAATAGATCGATCGACCGATCAATCCATTACACACTCGCTGCTCCCTGTGCATCACACCCCTAATCTTATAATTACCAGGGCAATAAGTTACCATCACAAATGCTTTATCTCTTATCTTTTTGGAGATTATCACTCCAAACAAACATTCAACCATGTGCAAACTAGTATAAAATCAATCGGTCAATCAAATAATCAATCGATCAATAGATCGATCTATCAATAAATTAATTAATTACACTCTCTCTGCTCCCTGTGGCTGATGGGGCACCTGTGACGCCAGACGTACGGACAGTATTACATAATCACTATGTACATAATTACAAGCTTTAGAAACATACTAACGACTGTACCGTGTGAGAAGTAGAACGGTGGACAATTGAACTATACAGAAGTCAACTATCATTACGTGTAAAATACAAAGTCATGCATGATTTGCATTTCTGGCTATTTTAAAAGTACCGCTACTTTACTCTGCACCACATACTCATTGGAGTCTTCGTAGACAATCGGAGTCCGCGATGTCCCTCAAACATTTAGCCACAGGTAAGAATATCTAGTGAAACACTTGCGGTTTATATGGTAAAGTTTTGATCATTGTAATTGTCGCTTGTGTGTTGAGGATTGGTTCTATAGTAAAACCCGAATCACTGAAATAATAGACAAAACTAAACAGTACCACAATGTGTAAAAGTGAACTGTTTGTTATAGATGATGGGAATTCTTTGTCATAGTGAAAGCTTTACATAGGTCTGGATATGACTGAAATGTTGTGTCAGTAACTGGTTGCAGGTATCGTACGACTCTGGTGATCGTGAAGTGGGTGTCTGCTTCATTTACACTCACCGATCTGAGTGTGAGGCCGTTTGGCCAAACAGCGAGGTGCGCAATACTTCGATTACTAGCTATTGCACCTGTGCCACAGGATAACACATCATATACCTAACAAGAAACGAACTTCATTACGATGAAAAATTCAGTTTTATATGAGCCAAGCTTTTTTCAAAATTCGTCAACTCGTCTGAGCTTAGTCATTCCGCACAAAATTGTTATGCAATGGTCATGTGTTAATAAGTACTTATTATAGTAACAAGTGACCCTAGCCCTACAGCGTGTAAGTGTATAAAGTGTACCAGTATATTTTAGTTGTGATTTATAATTATTTAGTCTGGGAGAGGTCACACCATGTGCACCACTCTGTGATATGATTCCTGAAAAATTGATCCAAAATTTATTATAATGTGTCATCCATAGCAATTAAAGTTATGGGCTGATCTTGACAAAATTTTGAGAGAACATTAAATTGTGTGAAGATTAAGTCCTGGGAAAGTTCTGTGTTATTTTTTACCTATCTGTTATAATTGTGATTATTAACACTTCATCACAGACATCAAGTAGATTCGAGCTTTTCACGTTCACATACGTCATGATTTTGCTTATATACGTATATTGCAATATGTACAGACTCTATTTCTTACCATGCATCCAAATTTATTTCAAATTCACCCGTTGATTCCAGTCAAATTCTCCCATGATAGTAATAAGGAGTATTTAGTGGAAATTACATTAGTCATTGGAGTATTTAATTTAAACTTGTGAATGCGATTAGCTGCTAGTATAAAGTGTGTGTACTAGCTGTCTTATTACCTCCTGCAACACTTCAACACTGAAATATATATACTATTGTATTGTGTATTACTCTTGGTTATTCAGCTTCTGTTTATGACAATTTAGTTATGAATGCCAATGCCAATGCCAATGCTACTAACTACTACAATGTCAGCAGTTGTACGATGTATGAATGCTATTTCGACAAATCATTGTTTCTGTTGACATAACACAGATGATGTCGTGACTCAGCACATTTTGACCGTGTTTGTTGACTTTTAGCGTCAAGTAGTTCACGTGTACATGGTGTACCCACGTCACAGCTTGTCATGCTTAGGTTATGAACCAATCTGATTGAAATCTGATGTTAGATAGGAAAAAAAAACTAACGTAAAAGACGCAATAACGATGGAATAAAGGTAAATACAGGAAAACCAGCCTATCTAACATCAGATTTTAATCAGATTGGAAAGGCGTTCGCCCAGGAAAAACAAAACTAACGTAAAAGACGCAATAACGATGGAATAAAGGTAAATACAGGAAAACCAGCCTATCTAACATCAGATTTTAATCAGATTGGGTTATGAACGTATAGCATACATACATGTAGTCTGGGTACCAACTGAGGTCTAACAACTGTAGTCTAAGCACAGTTGGCAGGTATAAATCGTAACGATCCTGTATAGAAACTAGACTAACATACATGTAACTTGTAAGCGTTTAGAACCACTTGTTACTGTAACAATACATGATTCCAGAAGATCGATAGCAAGTCAAAATAACCTTTGGTTTATTTGTTGTATTTACAGGTGCAGCCTTTCCTCCACTGAAGGATGGCACTATCCGTCTGTACAGTATGAGATTCTGTCCATTTGCCCAGAGAACCAGACTAGTACTGGCTGCCAAAGGCATAGAGTAAGTTCATTTAGAAACTATAAGATATGATAGTTTTCCAAGAGAGAAGAGTACTAGTTGAGAATATCATTAATTATGCATACAGCTAAATCTGGTGATTAGTAAACACTTACATGCTACGAAAACGTTTTACAAAATATGTAATGTTTTTTATGCTTGACTCATGCATGCATCATGCATCTGTCAAGTATTCTTTCATTTAAGTAACCTCTCTTAAAAATTAACAAACAATAGCAAATTGTGTCATTATGCAAAGTAGCCTAATAAATATGCAAGAGCTTCATCAAAACACATTCGTACCTGATTCCATTTTATTTGAGCCAGCTCGTTTTAAAACAATATTATAATGATTATATTTGTTCTGTAAGATGCTAATTATGCAAATTCTGTTGACGAATATTGCAATATGCATATTACAGAATTTAATATTCATATTTTTTACTAATAACAGTAAATGGTTCTAGACATATGTGAATACAGTTACATTTTCATTTTAAACAGTCATTTCTTGAATGGTTGGTATATTTTATAAACCACTGTCAAGTCCATGCTTGTCATATGTATCAATCCAAATCCTATAACATCTTTAAAATGTACATCTATCAACCGGATTTTAATTTAGTCAAATCCACAGATATATGGCAAAAGCAGACACAATTTGTTAAGTAATATGCAAATTAAGATCATTATATATGCATACATTTCACACAAGAGTTGACGATACTCTTGATCAGATGTCATCGTTGTTAATTTCTTTGCATCAAATTTTAATCTGGACAGGTTGTTTTAGTTATTGATGACACAGTCGGATAGGCAGATGTCGTTTTTCACAAATTTCCTTTGAGAGGTAAAATAGTGTTTGATGAATAGCATGTTCATACAAAAGTGTAAGGAACCTGTTACACGGGGGAACACATTCTCATTTCATAGTCAGTAACTGTAAGTGTTTGTACATATGAGAATGAACTCGTCACATGTAGTTTACTTGACCCAAATGGTCACTTATTGACCCAATCCTACAACCAGTTCACGTAACATGACAAGTGGTCAGTGTCACAAAATGACCCAGTGTCCAATACCAACCCTCCTCCATTGACCAATGGTCATAGATTAATTGAAACAACGCTCCATCCTACAATCTCTGTAGACATGACCTAACATATTGGCCTAGTAGACCAGTGACCCTCGGGCTATCGTATTAAACCCCAAAGCTTGTAGCCTTATATGACCAGTCGTCACTGATACTGACATATTCAAACCTATAGTCTATACGTGACGATGGGTTAAATGATTCACCTAATGACATTATTAAGCTTACATGTAATTAGTGCAAAGTCATCATTGTATTATTGACTCTTTGGACACTGTTTTATGGATACAATGGTCTCCTGTCATTAAATTCAAGACTGCTTTTATTCCCGTTATGTACATGTAGGCATGAAACGGTTAACTGTAACCTGAAAAATAAACCTGAATGGTTGTTTGAAAAAAATCCAAAAGGTTTAGTACCAGTCGTGGAACATGGTGACAAAGTTCTTTATGAATCTTTGATTGTTAATGATTACCTGGATGAAGTCTTTCCTGGTAAAAGATCCCTGAATGCTAAGGATCCGTATCAAAGGGGTTTGGATCAAATTATGCTTGATGTATTCACCAATAAGGTAATTGACAATCTAGTATTCATCAAATGGGGTGTTAAATCATTAACAGTCCAATTATTTACCCAACAGGTAATTTAAAGTCCCAGTATTTGCAAGTATTATATTGGTCATTTCTGTTTTCGACAATTCCTATATTTTGAAAATGATAATCTTATGTTTTGCAGTGTTCAACAGGAAATTATAACAAAAGAACACTATAACTGTTGTTTGTTTTGGGGAGGAATAAAGAAGAGGGCATGATAAACATGATGATCGCGATGAACGGGATGAGTTATCAGAGATTAACTAAACCCAGAGGACAGTTGTTTGCACCCAGCCTACATTCTCTATTGTTTTAAATAATCTATATAGTTAAGCCTGTTATGGATTAGCAAAAATAGATTAGCCACTAGATTAGCAAAATGATGATAGTTTTACATGTAACGACGTTTTTAATTAAACACAAGTGTGTGTGTGATGGATAACTGTTATCGTATATTCTGTCTCCTTTTATGGGTACAATTCAGGTGTCTGGAAATGGCTTTAAGGTATGGAGATCTAAAGGGGAAGATAAAGAAGCCACTGAAAATCTAATGATTGGTCTTGGCAAGCTTGAAGTGGATTTAAAGAAAAGAGGAACAACATTTTTTGGCGGTAAGAGAATGATGTTCAATGTAGTTACAAGTTTAGGTTTTGCAGCACGTTATTCTATTTCTAACATAATGTGAAAAGTGTGTAAAAATGATGTGAAAAGGATTGGTATTTCAGACAATTTGTCAACTTGGTGGCTAAGCCAGTAAAAGTTTGCTCAAATTCTGTCCTAGCATTATTTATTACTCTGGGATGAGTGTCTGTCTGTCTGTCTGTCTGTCTGTCTGTCTGTCTGTCTGTCTGTCTGTCTGTCTGTCTGTCTGTCTGTCTGTCTGTCTGTCTGTCTGTCTGTCTGTCTGTCTGTCTGTCTGGTTGCATTGTTCTTATATATATATATATATATATATATATATATATATATATATATATATATATATATATATATATATATATATATATATATATTTTTTTTTTTTTTTTTTTTTTTTTTTTTTTTTTTTTTTTTTTCCATGGTTTCTTTTTCCTTTTAAAGGTTCCCAACCTGGCATGTTGGATTACAACATGTGGCCGTTGTTTGAAAGACTCCATCGCTTAGCAGAGATTTATGACTTTGTAGTATTCGGTGAAAAGATTCCAACTCTGAAGACATACGTAGATAACATGTTATTAGATGAAGGCGTGAAAGCTGTAATCACACCTCGAGAGCTGGTGGTGAAGCATGCACAGAGCATGGCGGCAGGAAATGTGCAGTATGACTATGATGAATAAAGGCCGTATACAAACATATAGGCCTATATACCAAAAGGCCAGTGAACACTACATGTCACCACAGAATATATAGGGTATATATTTACATATGAATTTGAACCTTTATTAAAGAATATGCAATTTTTTGTCAATATGTAATATGATACAATGATATAAGTTTGAAATACTGACATGGAACTAAATAAAATGTTATCTGTATGAATGACATGCTGGTTTGAAAAAAATCAATACAAATCTGTTTACTTGTAATCGAAGGCCGAATCAAGACTCTATGACTTTGTATATATAGTGAAGTACGTCAACAGTTATCATATGGAGGGTCCTCACAAGAAGGTTTTATTTAAATATATTGCATCATTATTGAAATTATTAATATACAAGGTGCTGTACTGCGCTGGTGATGAGTAGTTTATACTTAAATTTATGAGACCACACTGAAAAAGATTGAACTGATGGAAGATTACTATTGAATTCGAAATAAAGGCTACGTTGATTCAGAGTAGATTTGTGACTATGATTGATATGTGTCGTGTTTTTTTTTTTATGGTTATAAGTAGACCTTGATTACAGAGAGAGAGAGAGAGAGAGAGAGAGAGAGAGAGAGAGAGAGAGAGAGAGAGAGGAGAGAGAGAGAGAGAGAGAGAGAGAGAGAGAGAGAGAGAGAGAGAGAGAGAGAGAGAGAGAGAGAGAGAGAGAGAGAGAGAGAGAGAGAGAGAGAGAGAATCAGAGAGAGAGAGAGAGAGAGAGAGAGAGAGAGAGAGAGAGAGAGAGACCGTGCAAGTGTGTGTGTGTGTGTGTGTATGTATGTATGTATGTATGTGTGTGTGCGTGCGCTCGTGTGCGTGCGTGCGTGTGTGCGTGTGTGTGTTTGTGCGTGTGAGTGTGAGTGTATAAGTGTGTCTGTTTGCGCTTTATATTAATAACATGATGCTTCAAGGTGAAAAGTACAATCATTTGCAATTCAGCAAATTTGCATTCATTGCTATCAGTTCCAGTTCGCATGCAAAATTGCAAAGTTTTCTTTGATTAATTTAACATATGGATAGGCTTAGCAAAACCTAGCCTGGGATCCATGTTGATTGAGATGTTACATTTTGCTTTCCAATCACTTTCCATTCAATTTTTGAGATTGGAAAGCAAAATTTAAAATCCCAATCCGTATGGATTCCAGGCTAAATAAAACAAGAAATTAATCCCTGTCTAAAAATTCATGTGGACCAAAAAACCTTCTAGAAAATTCTAAAAGGGTTATTATATCATGCATATTTCAAAAGTCGTCCCTGAATAAGTCACAGTCACGTCCATCTACACATAGATACACATGGGGTGGGGGTGGGGGTGGATAGAGGGACACTGTATATTAAAACTTTACTAGGCAATGAAAGAAAGTATAGAGGGGTCAATCAATGTATTGAAGAATTTGGAATTTCGTTCTTTCTGTCTATTTGGGTTATATTTTGTGATATGAGAATAAATAAAGAGAGGCCGAAATTTCGGTCTTTTAAAACATTTCAACCAGTCGGACAAATGCTAACACGTACGTATCATTGATGATTGAAAATCGTGCCCACTTCCCTATTCTTACCCACAATTCCCGTTTCAAAGATGGCGGCGCGCATATTTTTATCCTGCGTTTGTTGATATGACAGTGGTCTATATGAACATTGAAGGAAACCTCACATTTGGAAAGCCTTTGACGTAAAACAAGAACCTTGAAAGCTTTGAAGATGGAGTCGGCGCATGTTGAGAGTTTAACAGCGTCTCTTGTTCGTGAATTCTTAGCTCGAAAGGTAACGTAACTAAGACGCGTCGCGTCGTGTCGTCAACCGCCAACGTTGAGTGTTGTCATTGTCGTGTCATTATCAATGTCAGTGCACCCATAGCCCCTACACTATGGTACAACACGTCTTTCAGTCGGCACATGCCACTTGTAATGCCACCGAGTCTTAAGAGGGTATAGTTGGCACCTTCGTTGTGTGGAAACAGAAGCCATGATAAGGCTGATAATCCACACGCGTTTTTGAATCGATAATTAAAATATATTTCAGAATGAAAAAAGTAATGATCGATTGATATTATTACAATTTTCATTACTTGTGTGGAAACGTCAAATATGTGTGTTTTAAGGCATGGTCGCTCATAGGTGAAAGTTAAAGGAAAAATACTAAGGTCCATCTCGTCATAACTAGTCCATAGTCCAATGAGATAGCAATGGTAATGTTTACTGTACATGTGTTTTACTGCGAAACACACCGTTGATGGATATACACACAGTACAATGCACAGGTGTCTGTTCTTTGGTACAAACTACATGTTACAACAAGAACCTGAACTCAAATCTGATCTCAGTTTACATAACTTACTATACATATGCATTTTTCCAGCTCTACTGATCACAGGTCGGTTCGTCAGTGACAAGCCAGTGTTGGCATAGCCTAGAGGCTATCTGTGGCTTCAAATCTCAAGATCTTTCTTCAAGTTCAAGAGATCCAAAGCCACAGATAGCCTCGAGACTTGTGTTAGCAATGATACAATAGATCAATCAACCCTCAAAATCATATAGAACCCCCCCCCCCCCAAAAAAAAAAAAAAAAAAAAAGAAAAAGAAAAAAAGAAAAGAAAAAAAAAAGGTATCACCAACTTCAACTTCCACGGTTGGTCATTTCATGGATGTAGTATTAGAAGATCTCCCCTAATACATCCGTGGTGATACATCCGTGGTGGACCCCATACCAATGAATGCGTATGAAAACAATCTAGATTACCATCATGATTTGTATGTACTCTTAGAGAAATGACGACCAATACATATACATAGCGAGGGAGAATGAGATATATATAATCTTAAGTTCGTGAAATAAAATTGTGATTCTAGAACTGAAGTATAAAAGTAATGTTATTTCTCTGGTAGGGTTTCAAGAACTGAAAAGTGAACTTACAGGTGATGTTATTTTTCTGACAGGGTTTTAAGAACACACTGGAGACAATGGATTCAGAATTTCCGCGCACCAAGGACAGTATAAGTAACAGAGTACAACTAGCTAAGGAACTGAGTATTGAAAAACTACTGAAAAGAAATAAAGTAAGTTGCATCATGGTATATCCCATCTGTAGTATATACATGTTGTATTGCCCTATCAAACACTCTCATAATCTTACAAACCAGGGAGGCTGATTAGGGCTGAACAAGATGATTAATACCACACAAACCAAGTTGAATATGTAGGTGGAATAAAAATATTTGTTTTATACCGAGTTGTTCTATGTCAAGACAACTCTCACCTACATCATTGCAACATTTTTACTCAAAATGTTCCAAATTGAAATTATATTTCCTGATTTTCCAAACATTATGCTTGAGGAGGTATAATTAGATTATTCCCAAATTATTTTTCCTCATTAAGCTGTAAAACATTTCTCGTCGAGAGACTCATAGTGACAAGGCCCCTTAGGTCCCTTGTATTTTCCTCGACAGAACAAAACAAAAAAATATTGTGGAATAATGTCAGTGTTTTTGCTAAGGTTTGAGAACCCCGGTAACAGAAAGGGGGAAAGAGGTAAAACTGGTAGTGCTTCCCATGCAATGTATCATAGTTTAGGTGGGGAACCCCGGTAAAATGATGTGGGAACCCCGGTAGATTTTACCTACTTACCGCCCTTAAATAAAACACTGTAATGTCTAAGTGTTTTACAGCCTTCGTTTATTGCCTTCCTACTTTCTGCAATTTCTTCGTTTTCTACAAACTACTGTTTGTGTACTTTTATAAACAAAGCAAAAAATATTGTATGTTACTGTCAAATCATTTCCATAATTATTACAAAGGAATGTGAAAGTGTGAAATATATAAAGTTTTCACAAGACACATGTAATAATAGCTATTTGCTGATTTTCAGTTTTAATTTCAAGCATGTGTTGTCAGATCATTGGGAGACTTTAAAAGCCAGAGGAGCACTGCTGTGTTGACTATGTATTACACCATTCGATCACTTATATATATATGTGGTTTGCCCTCTGAGCCAATTTGATGAACCAATGATGGGACAATAATTTTTGTTAACCTCCAAAATGTAGTGTTCCCCTATTTCGTACTGTCTTGTGACGTGCATGGAAGCCTACTTTTTAAGACACACTGCATATATGTATGTATTATAAGTTTCATGTTGGTAACATTTGTAATTTGTAGGAACAGGAAATTCCATACAGAACTATGCTGGAGGTCATTGTGAAATTCTTACTAGATAAACTAGCTAGTAAGAATACCAGTCCTACTGACAGTTCATCTACAAAGGAACGACCATCTACCAGTAAAGGAAGTAGAACTGGGAAGCCTAGCAAGACAGGAACATGGGATTTAGAGGGTGATATGGAAGTACTTGGTGAGTAGATATGGGATTTAGAGGGTGATATGGAAGTACTTGGTGAGTAGATATGGGATTTAGAGGGTGATATGGAAGTACTTGGTGAGTAGATATGGGATTTAGAGGGTGATATGGAAGTACTTGGTGAGTAGATATGGGATTTAGAGGGTGATATGGAAGTCCTTGGTTAGGAGATATGGGATTTAGAGGTGATATGGAAGTACTTGGTGAGTAGATATGGGATTTAGAGGATGATATGGAAGTACTTGGTGAGTAGATATGGGATTTAGATGGTGATATGGAAGTAATTTGGTAGTAGATATGGGATTTAGAGGGTGATATGGAAGTACTTGGTGAGTAGATATGGGATTTAGAGGGTGATATGGAAGTACTTGGTGAGTAGATATGGGATTTAGAGGATGATATGGAAGTACTTGGTGAGTAGGTATGGGATTTAGAGGGTGATATGGAAGTACTTGGTGAGTAGATATGGGATTTAGAGGGTGATATGGAAGTACTTGGTGAGTAGATATGGGATTTAGAGGGTGATATGGAAGTCCTTGGTTAGGAGATATGGGATTTAGAGGTGATATGGAAGTACTTGGTGAGTAGATATGGGATTTAGAGGATGATATGGAAGTACTTGGTGAGTAGATATGGGATTTAGATGGTGATATGGAAGTAATTTGGTAGTAGATATGGGATTTAGAGGGTGATATGGAAGTACTTGGTGAGTAGATATGGGATTTAGAGGGTGATATGGAAGTACTTGGTGAGTAGATATGGGATTTAGAGGATGATATGGAAGTACTTGGTGAGTAGGTATGGGATTTAGAGGATGATATGGAAGTACTTGGTTAGTAGATATGGGATTTAGAGGGTGATATGGAAATACTTGGTGAGTAGATATGGGATGTAGAGGGTGATATGGAAGTACTGGTTTAGTATATGTTGTAGTAGTACCATTAATATAAGATATTGGATCAACAAATCTGATTTAGAGGGTGAAATAGAAGTATTTGATAAGAAGTGATGGTATGAGATACAACAGTTGTTTGATAAACACATTTCTATTTACATTCCAGACCTTGGTGGACTACCACAGTCTGATGTCAGCTTTCCACAGAGAACCACTACAATTAAAAAATCGTCCTCATCAAGGCCGGCAGCTAAATTCGAATCTGAACCAATACAGGAAAGAACAGACTATCACAAACCATCTATGTTGATAGAAGATGTAGACACAATTGTTGATGATAAACCAAAAGAAGACAAGTCACCCAGTAAAGTAACAAGACCAGTATCTGCCATTAATAAACACAGAGGAATGTCTGGTCCTATACTTAGCAACCAAGATGTAAGTAGCTCCCTCCCCTGTACAACGCTTCTCTCCTCCTAACTTCATCAATAAACATAGATGGATATCTAGTCCTATATATAGCAACCAAGATGTGATTTGTTATCACAATGCCCTACCTGCTACACCTCCCTCTCCCCCCTCTCTCCCTCCCTCCCCCATTCCCCAACCCCTTCCTATGAAGACTAGGGAAAGACATATTTATAGTACAGTCATAATAATAATAACATAACATAATTTTCACAGGCACTTGAGTGACCATGGCTTTGTATTACAAGATTTGTAATTCACACAACATTACCTCTTTCCGTGTGATCACTTTCAGGACCAAGGTCGTCGAAGAGGGAAAAAATCAAGCCCATTTACATCATCCGGTTACAGTTCAAACTTAGACTATTATCTGAAAAATGAGAACCCACTTGAAATGCCAAGTGATAAGATTGAGATTGATGACAAGATAGAAAGCAGTGAGTTTGATAAAACGGTATCTAGTCAATCTATCAGGTCTGATAACAGTAAGGGCAATCTCAAGAATAAAGACAATGTTATCACAAAAATACTTGATGATGAGAGGGATGGATCCAATATTTTGGAGAGAAAAACGAGTGAGGAGAAAATATCAAAGTAAGTAGATGTAATTGTTGATAAATTTCTGACTAAATGAATTGTACATCGCTTATATTCTACTGGTATGCTATTAATGGACACAGTGTATGTATTTATTATATATGTACCTGTGATTACTTGCACCGGTGTTTACATATACTAGTGGTATTTGCACTGCAGAAACATTATTGCATGTCTGTATAACAGAAAAGTGAAAGTATGTTATCACACAGTATTGTTTTTATGGAATTTTTCTCTTCCGGATAAATGTATGTGATGATAACAGAACCCCATTCCATGTGAGTACTAGTGTGGGTACTCACGGGTATTTGCATTCATGCTTGCAGTGTTTTCTGCTGCGCTTTCACTTGCTATGCTTGTGAAAGTACTGCCGCAGAGAACACTGCAAACTCATGCAAATACCCCAAGTATGCCACACTTTCACTCTCATGTCATGGGGTTGTGTCGTAGTATTGTAGCAGTACCATTTGACAAGTGCAGCGTTTCACTTTCCTTCCTCCAAAGTTTACTCTATTCTAGTTTCATATACAAAGTCATTGATAATAATTGAATTAATTCCAGGAGGCCGAAATCAGGAGTACCAGCAAACAGCAAATCAGTGAAAAGTTATGGTGATGTAGAATTTGGTGACATTGATGACGAGGAGACCAATTTAGGAGATTTACAACTAGGTCCCCTACCGAGAGCACAGCTTAAAAATATCATAGATGCTAAACCTATCACTTTACAACAAGCCATGGTAAGAAGGTAGATTAAGTCATTACACTGGGAGTATGTGACATTGTGTGGTATCAGTCACTATGGTAGTGATACATTATGCAAGACTTACAATTAACACTGGATTAGCAAAATCACTACCTGGAGGGGTTACTGGGACTACAGTGGGTGGATTCAACCCTACTCTCTCTATCTATCTACCTATCTGCCTACCTGTCTGTCTATGTACCTACCTGCCTACCTACCTACCTACCTACCTGCGTACCTACCTGCCTGCCTTATGTAAAAAAAGAATACTAATTTGAAATGTCAAGATTGTACTCATTGATAAAGACTGTTTTACTCATTACATTTGCACTCTTACCTACCTATCCATCTCTCTGTCACAGTCTGTCTCTGTCTGTCTGTCTGTCTGTCTGTCTGTCTGTCTGTCTGTCTGTCTGCCTGCCTGCCTGCCTACCTACCTACCTACCTACCTACCTACCCATCCATCCGTCCATCCATCCATCCATCAATTAATTATCAATTAATTATTCTGTCCCTCTCTAAGTCTGTCCTTGTGTTGATTGTCTGAAGTCTGTCTATAGTCATCTCCTATGAAAATCTGGTTACAATGAAACTTTGCCTAAATAGGATTTGAAAGAGGATAAACATACACATCAGCTGTAATTGCATACTCTTGTTTTATGACTGTACATAATTACATGAACAAATGTCCAGAAAATTGTGTCTGTGATTAGGACTGTCATCAAAAACTTACTATGTTGCCATGGATACACCTATAAACCTATCAAAGTGTATGACAGTCATTCCTTTTAATTTTGACAGGAACTTAAAAACTTAGTTTTTGGATCACCGTCAGCTACCTTCAATAAAGAATGGAGAAAGCAAGGTTTTGGATTTTCTAACACAAAGAAACTTGAGTATGGAATTGTTCAACATAAAGTAAGTTAATAGTTCTTAAAATTCTGTATATTCTATGTTACTTTATTATGATGATGTAACAAGACATAGTGACAGAATTCCTGCAGTGATGGAAAATTTATCACAATTACATAGGTTGAGTTACAAGCAAAGATATTTTATTCAGGAGGTCCAACATGATAAGCCATGATAGGGTGATGCCACATCTTAGGACTTTTTGCATGTGTACAACAACAACAACAACAACAACAACAACAACAACAACAACAACAACAACAACAACAACAATAACACAAATTATGAAAACATCTAAATATTATGATTAACTATCCAAAATTGAACTTTGAATTTGGTAGAACATACTGATCCAATCAATATTGGACCAGCTTTTAAACAAACATGAGTCTGTATTGTTGTAAATTTCCTAAATATAATTTAATTTGTCAATCTTACAGGGTGGACCATGTGGTGTGCTAGCATCAGTTCAGGCGTGTATGTTACAACAATTACTATTCGGTGGTGACAAGGTTGCAACCATTGTTAGTTTAAATCCAACACGAGATGAGAGATCACAAAGTCTAGCTGCAGGTATATCGGATATACTATGGAGAGCTGGTGAGAAAAAACAAGCCATTGTTACACTGTAAGTACACTTTTATTAACAGTTCTATGCATGTGTACTATGACAGTTTTCACTGATATCATGAACACGTTTGAATGCAATGAAGTCTGATGGAGTTACAGAATGTACATCTCTTGTTCTTTAGAGGAAGTGAATGACAAAGTCAAAATCAATCATGAATGCACCTATGATAGTTATCTTCATTAAAAAAAACATACTTATCCAAACTTTTTGAAATCAAAGTCTTGTAAAAAGACTTCAGAAGTCCATGGAAGAATAGAGATGTTGAAAACTACATTTTCGATTGTAATCACAAAATAACGTATTGCTGTCTCTTGTTATGGAATTCAAAATTAAGCTATTTCCTAGAAAACTTGTAAATATTCTTGTAGATCAGACGGTTGAATTTTCCTTATTTATTTCAGGCCATCAGGAAGGTCCATATTTTCAGGTGGTGGGAGATACAAACCAGATCAACTCACTGAAACAGTAAGTTCATGATGCTGAATATATAGCAAACAAAAGTTAATCATGTATGTCCGTTGAGGGCGCTTGTCCGTATGGGCGCAACTCGTTAGATAAGAGGACTCAAAGATTGGTAGACAGGTGACTGAACAGTGGTACCAACAATGATTCTAGATATGAAATTGTATTATGTGTGTGTTATCATCAGAAACAACACCTGAGGTACCTCTTCCTTAGTGCAGTAAGCAAATTGATGTGATAAATATAGTTTGTGAATCCAGAAGTCTGTTTTCTTCCATTACCAATACACATTTGATATTTACATTTTAAAATGAATTATTATGACATTAATGTAATCCAGAGTTTTCGTCTTTTTTTTCAGTTGGTCCTGAATACATTTACTAAATATGATGAACTAGTGGATTTTATCAGTGGAAATGTTGGAGTCTTTGAAAGTGATGACTGTGCTGGTGTTATACTACTTTTGTACTCAGCTTTATTATCTAGAACTATAGACAAGTAGGTACTCACTGTATATTTCTGTACGCAGATATTCTGTCAAGAACTATCAGCAAGTATTTATTCCAGTGTATACTTCTGTACTCAGATATACTATCCAGAGTCTATAGACAAATGGAGACACCTAAAGAATGTTTTTGTTTGGTTAATGTTATTGGTCAAGTAGATAATTTCTGTGAAGTTATCTTTATTTAGTGATCTTTGTGATATCTCTTCCCAACGTGTTCAAATGTGTGTTGCGTTTTCAAATGTGTCATATCTGTTCCCAATGTTTTAACATTGTTGTTGTTTTTCAACTGTGTGGTATCAGTTCCTAACTTATTATAAAATGTTTGATTGTTGTTTTCAACAGTGTCATAGGAGACATGGATGAACCAACTAATAAACTGATGGGTCAACATGGCTACTGTACACAGGTAGGCGATTTTTTTGTATGTAATATGCAAATGTAAACAATAGCCATGCCAGGCAGACTAACAAGAAAGCTAGGTTGGCTAATCAAGTGTTTAACTGCAGCTACAATAGCCATGTCAGACAGACTAACAAGAAAGCCTGGCTGGCTAATCAAGTGGTTAACTGCAGCTACAATAGCCATGTCAGACAGACTAACAAGAAAGCCTGGCTGGCTAATCAAGTGATTCACTACAGCTACAATACCCATTTCAAACAGACTAACAAGAAAGCCTGGCTGGCTAATCTAGTGGATAACTGCAGCTACACTAGCCATGCCAGGCAGACTAACAAGAAAGCCTGGCTGGCTAATCAAGTGATTCACTGCAGCTAAGCAGAGAAATTAAAAACTGGGTACACAATCATATTCAAGCAAAATTCACTGGCAGCTTATGTAAATCCTTGTAATGCCAATTTTTTTTATGAGTTTATGTGAGGTGACTTTCCCCCTTCAATGTCTTTATCACATGTTATCATGCAGTGTTTAGTTCAAGTGGGTTTCAGGACATCTCACATTGAGACCATGCTGTAGTCATATTTTTCTTTGGTGCTGGATTTAGTTTAGCTGAATACACACAAATGCTTTTTATGTGCCAATAAGTTCCGCTATTAAATGTACTCTACAAGTTGTCATATTTCTCTATTCAGTTGTTTTGAATGGTGTCAATAACAGTTGCAGTGAATGCTGCAAACTAACCAGATGAGATATTTACAAGTAGTGTCTACTTTCCTCTTGCACTGTCCGCCAAATTAAAATGTGCCTGTAAAATCTCTGCTGACTCCCATGAGGAATATGGCCTACAGCAAAGATCCCCAAATGGGCAACAACTTCAATTTGATGTTTCTATGAAAATTAATGTAATGTAAGTGATGTAAAACCATGGCATGACTCTCCAGAACCCAAAGATAATGAAAATGACTTCATTTCATGTAGTGGTGTTCCCAGTCCCCTTTAACTGGTATCAATTGTATCCAGTAAATGTTATAACTCTTGTCTCTGCATGATAATCTGTACAGGAAATGGTAAATTTATTGTTAACTGGTACAGCTGTGTCCAATGTCTTCAATGATGTTATACACCTTGATTCTGGTGGATCCGATGTACAAATACTAAAAGGAGTCAAGTCTAGAAGTGATCTAGGATTGTTATCTTTATTTGAACATTATGGATCTTGTGAGGTAAGTTTATATGGGGTGGGGGTGGGGACATTATGGACGATATGAGGTAAACTTACATTGGGTTGGGATATTATCTTTGAACAGAAAATATGGATTATATACCCTGGTCATTCTACGTCATGACAACCAGTGTCTAAGTTACTGATTCTGTTGTGTTTGAAATATGAGTCAAAACATTCCAAATTGCCCTTATTTTCCCAATATTGAGTTTGTCCCCAAAAGTTAACATCATGTCCATTAGTAATAACTATATGCTGTTGTATTTACAGGTTGGTAGTAATTTAAAAACGCCAAGATATCCAATCTGGGTGATATGTAGTGAGAGTCACTTCAGTGTACTATTCTGTCTGAAGAAAATCTTATTAAGTGATTGGAGAGCTGAGAGACGATTTGATTTATATTATTATGATGGACTAGCAAGACAGGAAGAAGAGATAAGACTTACAGTGGGTGAGTTGTCAATTTATGGTCATATCTCCTCTCTTGGCTCTTCTTTGAGTTAGAAATGTGACTTACAGTGGGTGAGTTGCCCCATTCCCTTCCCCAATGGCTGATTTACAGTGGGTATGTTGACAACCTATATGCCATGGCAATATTCCCCCCCCCCCCCCCCCCCCCCCCCCAATTGTACCTGGATTAGTTTGTAAGATACACTATGAGTGCCCTCACATGTGGTCAACTCCTCCAACGTCGGGAGAGATGAGGCCGATGAGGGCAGAATGACACAGTGTATCTTACCAGTCTGTACCTGAGTCAATCAGAAATCAAACTTAAAATGTGTAAGTTGGAGACCAGTTGTAGTATGATGCAATAGACTTACTGCCTTAAAAAAAATCTTTTGACTTGATTTTCTTTCCAACTTGATTTTCATCATTTGTACAGTCTATAACTTTGTTTATTTTCATGCAGACACATCACAGAACTATGTTCCCCCACATGAAGAAGAATTGATACCACCTATAGAACACTGCATACGAACAAAGTAAGTGTCATATCCATAAGATCTCATCTCACTTATAATGTTATTTCATTTCTGTTGCTAGCAAATCAAGCTGTCCTATGACTTTATTGTCTGTTTACATACATGCATAATAATGGGTTGATAATGTTATGTAGGTGCCAGTTCTGTAGAATGGCAGCTGTACCAATTCCTGTCAATGGTGAAGTGTTACTCACTGAGTTCTGACTTGTGATTTACTCTACATTCACCGAAGATATTTTTTTGTGATTTTTTTTCTTCTGTAGATGGAAAGGAGCTGTGGTAGATTGGAATGGAGTAGAACCTATTCTGTAATGTGTGCTTAACAAGACAAGAGACAATTATGAATGAGTGAATGAATCTAGTGTACTTTACTGATGTATCTGATGAATCTGATGACAACATTGAACATGAACAAATACAAGAGGATGTCCTCACAAAACCAACTATCAACAAATATGAACAAATACAAAGAAATATTGTGTCCACGAGACAGAGGAAAATGATTACTAATGGATAGTAACAATAACCTCCATAGACTGTTAAGATACATTGTGTTGCACTGCCCTCACTGGTCTCCTGACAAGATTCAGGGTTGACTGATGTGTGAGGGCGCCCTACCATGGCATACCTCACAGACTGACCTGAGAAGTCTCAAGATGATCATGAACAAATCGGAATGTGCATTTTTGATCTGTAACTTAACTTGCCATCCATACCGTTTATAAATTATATTGTATTGCATGGAGAGAATAACTATTTTAGTATCACTAGTAAGATAGTGTACAAAACATAAGATATAATAATTAGGATGATTATCTTTTCTAATAGTATGTGTATGATTCTGAAAGCAACCTAGAAAAGAATGTCCCTATAAATGTCATTATAATGTGAGTGAAAATGTTTTGTTTAGATTTTTAGCAAACATCTGTTAGTTCGTGTGTGTGCTTACACTGTGGTAGTGATCATCTGTTACCGATACCAGATATTGTGTTACTAGTATATGTCTCAGTCAGTTTCCTGTGAAAGATTTTGTGTATTGTAGCTTGATACGTTTCTTGTGTCAATTTTGTGTTTTGTCATTCCATCAGTTTCCTGTGCTGCATTTGTGTAATATGTATCTCAGTGTTTACACATAGTAGCCAGGTTTAGACTTAGATGACATACTGGTCCATCAAAAGTGTGAATATTAAAAAAAACAAGACATTCAAAGTGAGTTTTTTTTTTGTATTTTCGTTGTCTTTGGCTAAGTCAGGTTGACATAGGAGCTCAAAATAGTAGATTCAAGTTATTTGTTGTAATTTTATTAGTCATCAGTGATGAATACATATCTCAAATTAGAGAGTGAGCCCGTCACTTGATTTGGGAACTCAAGTCAGTTTACTTTCCATGAAATGTTAAACATTGTGATATGCCATATTTTGGTTACTCGCCTAGCAAGTCATTTCTGATAGAAGTGTCACAAGAGGGCGCCCCACATGAGGAAAACTGAGGGTAAAATCACATCGCGGCCAACAAAATGTGACTAAACACCTCTGTGAATTCCAAAACATGTGATCTGAAACAAATGGAACAGATTACTTTGACTGGTTAAAGAGGCAAACAATATTTGCCATGAAACACTGGAAAATGGGAATTTTATTTCAAAGGAGGCTTTTGCATAGTCCTCAACTATCACAACCCTCTTCACTTCTGATTCAACAGTATAGCACTCCTAGTGGCCAAACTCTATAATCCTTTGTCTTTCAGATAACTGGAATATGGCATATTAGTATCTTTCTTTGATCACAAAGACATCTAAAGTTGGTTAACCCAACACACTGATAATTTATATTTACAACACTGTGTTATATGATTCTAGCATAGATGTCCAACATCTATGATTCTAGTCATCCAGTTGTAAACTTAAAGACCAGAACTTCTGAATCAGCTCACACAAGACTCAGTTAAAAAGTTTGAATTTAGAAATTTACTTTCCTCTGTTAAGCTCACTAACACGTTGAACTAGTCAGATATTCTAGCTGTTTTTGTGCTCAAAACTAAAGTGAAAACCTACAACTGCTGACATCAGACTGTGAATGAACGGAACCTATTACAAACAGGAAAGAAAACAGCTACATTAATAACACTTGGCTCAGCATGTTGGAACAGCAGGGACTTGTTATTACATTGCCATGCTTTAATAAGAACAGTTTTATGGTCGCTTTACATGTACATGAAATGTCAGTGGAACTAGAAATGTGTTTGTGAATGTGAACTATTATATAAGGTGGCCATAAAACTGTTCATATCAAACCATGTAATGTAATACAAGTCTCTGTACTTCCAACATGCTGTGCCAAGTGTTATTAATCCAATTCAGTCGTGTACTTTCCCTGTTTGTAACAGGTTCCATTTGTCCACGGTCTGATGTTGGCAGTTATAACGGCCTAGCTTTTCATTCATTCATATTATGTACAGCTTTGAAGGCTAAAAGCCTATGAGCCGATCAAAGGTAAAAAAAAAATCAAATGTTCAACAGTCCATAGTCCAAAGTTCCACGAATAGTAACATGTATATAAATCAAACACTATCCAAGTTTATGTTAATGATGTATTTGTATTCAGCCCAGTGACTGTCTAGAGTGTTTTTGAAAGAGTTGATATTATTCGCTTGAAGGCTTGCACCATGTAAATTAAGATTACTAGGCAAGAATCGACTACATAAAGTCATTAGACATAGCTAGTTTGTCCATAGACCCATATTTCATGTAGAGTCTATGCTTTGTCTTAGATCAAGCAGAAATTAATTTTAACATAAAAGTTGATTTCTTTACCAACACATTGCATCGTTTTATGATACAATATTTTAGGCAAGAATTAAACACCTTGACAATAATTTACAAAGAATTAAAATTAAAAAAAATTCCAATTTTGTGTCTTCACTAATATTATTCTGACTGTGTATGTAGAAAGGTAATTTGAGGATAATCAAAGGATATATTTGTGTAAAGTAGAGATGAGATATCTACTGTGTCCTGCCATCATTTAATAGTTGTCTGTCTGGCCATAGAGTTGAAGAGTGTAGAGACACTTTATTCAAGAGATCTCCAGATAGTTTTGGTTCCATTTTTGTAAAAATATACAACTTTTTGTTTTAAAGATTTATAATTTGAATACTATCACATATTCATTTCATCTGTCAGAGTTCTTCGATTTCACAGTGTTGTTCATCTTCATTCATGTATTTCATTTTATCAATTAAAATCTACCAACTTCACAGAAATGTTAATATTGCATACCATTTACCATTATATGCAACATAGTGTTGGCTGATTGTGTGATACATAGGGATAGTACACTTGTTATATAGTGTTGGCTGATTGTGTGATACGTAGGGATAGTACACTTGTTATATAGTGTTGGCTATGTGATACATAGGGATAGTACACTTGTTATGTAGTGTTGGCTGTGTGATACGTAGGGATAGTACACTTGTTATATAGTGTTGGCTGTGTGATACGTAGGGATAGTACACTTGTTATATAGTGTTGGCTGTGTGATACGTAGGGATAGTACACTTGTTATATAGTGTTGGCTGTGTGATACGTAGGGATAGTACACTTGTTATATAGTGTTGGCTGTGTGATACGTAGGGATAGTACACTTGTTATATAGTGTTGGCAGTGTGATACATAGGGATAGTACACTTGTTATATAGTGTTGGCTGTGTGATACGTAGGGATAGTACACTTGTTATATAGTGTTGGCTGTGTGATACGTAGGGATAGTACACTTGTTATATAGTGTTGGCAGTGTGATACGTAGGGATAGTACACTTGTTATATAGTGTTGGCTGTGTGATACGTAGGGATAGTACACTTGTTATATAGTGTTGGCTGTGTGATACATAGGGATAGTACACCTGTTATATAGTGTTGGCTGTGTGATACGTAGGGATAGTACACTTGTTATATAGTGTTGGCTGTGTGATACATAGGGATAGTACACTTGTTATATAGTGTTGGCTGTGTGATACGTAGGGAGAGTACACTTGTTATATAGTGTTGGCTGTGTGATACATAGGGATAGTACACCTGTTATATAGTGTTGGCTGTGTGATACGTAGGGATAGTACACTTGTTATATAGTGTTGGCTGTGTGATACCTAGGGATAGTACACTTGTTATATAGTGTTGGCTGTGTGATACGTAGGGAGAGTACACTTGTTATATAGTGTTGGCTGTGTGATACATAGGGATAGTACACCTGTTATATAGTGTTGGCTGTGTGATAGGTAGGGATAGCACACTTTTTACATCACATTATTCAAAGTAATCCTATCACATCCAAGTGGAGCATTATGTAAGCATATTTATTGGTACTGTATGAGTACTTTACTCATTATGTGTTGAGAATTGGAAACGGGTCTCCATTCATTCATAAGATTTTAAGGCTGGATAACACAATTGAAACAAAAATGAACAAATCAATTGTTGTACGAAACGAAGTTTTAAAGGAAACTTTATTTTGTTGAACAAATACTTTAAAGTTTCAAAATCAATATTAGGGTGGAAACCCTAATGGTCATGGCAATTTCACAAAAATACCATCATCTCAGTAAATATTCAGTAAATTAGGGAATTAATTTGGCTTTACGAAATCGAACTGTTTCCAACAAAAAAGATATTCTTAAATGTATCCACTGTTGTAATCGACAAGGCTTTCTTTCCTTCAACTTTTGTATAAATCACTCTCTTGAGATGTTGAATACTGGTACATTTGTCATTAACAGTTGAGTGTACTACAAAAATGCAATATACAAAGGTCTTGTGTATTAATGTAAATGTCATATTTCAGTATTTACAAAAGGTAAGTTAAAAAAGTTATCACTGTATACTATAGGCAATGATGGAAAAGTCCTCAATAGTTATAGCCATCGGATCAAATACTGGTGACGTAGACCACAAGAAGTCATTCAGAAGTAAACAACGAAAAGTGCATGCATTGAAAGTCCATTAAATAGAATCAAATAATAATGACGTAGACAACGAAAAGTTCATTGATAGTTTCAAAGACTGATGGCGTAGGAAAGAGAAGTCTTCAAATACTGGTGACGTAAACGAGAAGTCTTCAAATACTGATGACGTAAACAACGAGAAGCTTCAAATACTGTGACGTAAACGAGAAGTCTTCAAATACTGATGACGTAAACAACGAGAAGTCTTCAAATACTGATGGAATTTGGTATTTCACTAGGATGTAAGTATGTATACGGTGTACCACGTGACTTATTGCGCTCGGAAATTATATCTCCAATCTTTCTTAATTCCTTTTTAAATCTGAAAATAAATAAAATAATTGTCATACATAGTATGAAGTGGGTTTTACCGAGGGTCAATGGTTTTACCAAAATCACAATTTTGAAAATTGTATTAACTGTACGGTCACTTCGAAACGGAACAAGCTGACGGAATATCGCATTTAAAGGTAAACATAATGACAACATCATGGTTTGCGTGTATGTTTGTTGTTGTTGTTGTTGTTGGGGTGGGGGTAATTTCGGAGTCATTTTGGCTCGAATCTTATACATGTACTGCTATCAAATACTTACACTGCACCGTGTGTCCTTACCAGACGTCTGCGTTAAGGAGTGTAGCATCACTATTCAGTAAAATTATAATCTCATCTGTAAATACATTAATTTATATTTTGCCGATAAAAGTTGTAAATGTACATGACAATGACTTACTCTATTACAGCTTGAACACCAATTTTGTCGTACTGATATTGGATTTCGAAGTCAGTGAGTGCATTCGTTCCTCTGTCACTGAGTAGTCTTGTCACCACCATAATGTCTAGTGTTGTTTGTTTATTTGGTAGCTGGGACAATACATCCTTCTCAGAAAGAGCCTCCTGGAAAACACGAATATTGATATTAATACATTGGAAGTTGTATTTTCCGTTAGTAACGGATCGAACACACACGTAGTCTGGTTGGCATAAGGAGAGGGTTACATCAGCCAGGGTGTGTAATCAGGGATTTATAATCGTTATTAGAGAAAATAATACCAGAGAGTCGAAATGTAGTATAGTTGAGAGAGACAAATGCAGCAATTTTTTTTTTTTTTTTTGGGGGGGGGGGGAGGTATGGGTCATCGTGTACATTGTGTTGAATAGTTGCAAGAGTCTAAGATGACGTTACACTTACCTTTGAAGTGGGTGGGTCACCGAGTAGCTTGCAAGGATAATTAGGAGGGAAACCATACTCGTCATACTGGGAGAAATTAGAAGCAGCATGACCAACACTACTGATGAATATCATGGATGCTAATGTTACAATAATTTCATCCGTCGATGTAAACTGTCCATTACCAGGAACACCCTGTAGAGATGAGAGAATGAAGAACAAACGTCACTTGAGACTGAAGTTGAGGGTTTGGTCATATAGTGACCGATAGAATTCATATGCAAAATATTAATGTATGTAACTTAATAAAATCTTCGACGGAAGCAATCAAGCTGTGACGGTTACATGTAGCTAAACCTTTTTTAAAAGTAGCATGGCAGTTGAATTGAAATGTAAAAGACTGCCTAGTCCGATCATCTATATGTATATATATACGAGGAGCCCATTGAATCATGGTACCATATATTAGTCCATTTTTCTGGAAAGCAATTTTAGGACCGTGTCAAAAAATATAACTATGTTTTAATAAGTGACATTTTTCGCCTCACTACCGTCCCTTCGATTTAGCGTCAACGCCACATTGACATAACTGTAATACAAAACAATCATTTTGTGGACTTGGTCGTTTGTTATCACAAGCCCTTGGTTTGTAGTATGATACAGCAATTCTTCAGGATTTTGTCATTTCTTCATGATCTCTTGGTAGGCTTTGTCATCGTAAAACAGCTTGAATCGGTATATACTGTATGTAGGTATAGTGTCATTGATTTGAAAGATGGGCCACGAGTACTATGTGACGTCGACAAAACTCACGAATGACTATATTCACTGAAATACATGGTTCTGGAGTTTCACATCTTTACCTATCGTAGGTCTTAATATGACTTTAAGATTATCAATATTAACATATTTCGTGTACAATTCGTTAAAATTAGTCCTACCTGAATTCCAAAACCTTCTGGTACTGGTGTTGTCAACTCTTTTGCCCACGATTGTAATTCGTTGTCATTCAATATATTGTCTGGATCGCCTACAAGTAAAAAAGGAAAAGGTTTGGTTGATTTTGTAAACGTGTTTACCAGAGTTTCTTGTAGGTGCTAGCTATATCCATACTGTTATACAGTTTGTGGTTCTTTAAAACGTTTTAACGAGCTCTACGTCAACTATTTTATCAAAAGTGCTAAAAAACAAACGTACATTGTATGGGGGGGGGGGAAACTCAGTAGATGTATTATGGTTAAAATATGACTCGAGTTCATTAACTTAAGTAGCTTTACACCACGTTCACACCAATCACGTGTTTACAAACTTATTATCAAAAGATAAAATATATTGGCTCAATCGACAGCTGAATAACACCATCTAAAAGATGAATCCTCACACTACTGAAAGGGTCGGGAAGATCAGTATTTTGAATGGACAGCTAGCAAACACACCTGTGTGTGGTCACAAATTGGCCCATTGGGTTTGAGGATGTGTACACAAATTAGCAAGTCATTGCGCAGGTCAGTGATTGGCCAATTAATGTCAACCATCTGACACTTGTGGAACACGTGTTTCTATCAGTTTTGTCATTCATTCCGGCATTTGACTTTGATGTGAGAGGACAGCCATGCCGAGGGCACTATAAGATGTGGAGGCGTTTGTAGATGGTAATCTAGTTTGGCTTCTCCATGACTTCAGGAACAGACTGGTGAGTAAAATTTAACTCTCGTGTCCTCTAAATTTTTGTCACCTTCTGAATATTTTGGTTTTGTCCACAACTGAGACGTGAAACCGGCTCTGCGGGCCTCAAAGTCCTACGTGATTTCACGTGATCAATTGGTCATCACTATCGCCACTCCGTGAGTCGGATTATAACCAGACGCACACCAGAGGAATCAGCTGAGCAAAATATCACTCGTGGCAATTTCCTCGCACCGATTCCACTCGTGTGCGGGCAACTCTTAATGAGAATTTGTGGCCGTGAGCCAAATATCTAGCATGTTTGATATTTTGGCCTCGCGTGAATTTTGCCTCGTGCGCCTGGCTTTAGCTACAATTTTTATTAATATGCCATTATTCGGACACTGTTATTTATGTCGTATGATTGTCAGGTCGATTCACATTTTATCCCATTAAACTGTGGTGTTATAGTTCTATGTTTGACCTGTAAAAAGACCTCGAATTTGATCAGCATATATTTTTGTAAAGCTCTGATGTAAACAAGGTTTAAGTATTGGAATCTGTTTTTGAAGTGACAATTCTAAAGTTTGAGACTGGTTACAATACTTTTTGCATTGGTTTACTTTTTTAGCTTTTTATTGTTTATGTGGTTTGCATTAAAGTTAGTTTTGAATGCAAACCCCGGAAGAATGAAAAATACAAAAAATAAAAAGCGTGTTATTCATTCTATTCTTTCTTAAAACTTTATATTGAATGTTCAATACAAATGCATAATTTTTCTAGTGTAGAGCAATGTCTTACTATTGTATCGTACCAGTGCAATATCTGGATATTGCACCGAAACAGTGCAATATTACACAATATCGATGCAATCGTGTAAATAATGTGCTCGTGAAACTAAGGGGTATGTGAAGTGGTGTAAGAAAAGTTACTATGACTGTCACGTGATATGTACTTCATATAAGTCACAACTTACCATAATGTGCTTGTACAATTCGAGTAACGTAGTTCTTTATAGCATCATACAAAAGTATAGCATCATCTCGATAGTGGTAGTTCGGTAGCGACTCAGTGTCCATAACACCTCGGTCTTCCAAATCTTTGGGTAAAGTTCCTTGTACGTCTAGTCTCCAATTGGCCCACAATTTCTTGATTATATCGTACATACCAATGTGACCAATTGTCATACAACAGTCAACCCAGCCACCTGGGATAACTAGCTTGGAAAGTGCTCGACTATAATGACAAAAAATATACATCGATCATTTCAAAATAGAAACTGAGTCATATTTAATTCATAGCTTCAGATTTATAGAGTTAAGTCTACAACAATCGACTGAATGAAAGTAGTAGCGATTTTGGCATATGCAGGAAATGTGAGTTTTATTTCTCGAGTACTAATTGTATTAAATCATGAACTTCTAAGATAAAGATATGTTTAATGTAAACTATGTAGAAAGTTATTTACATTCAATACAACGGTTGTACTACCAATATTCACAACTCTCTCTCTCTCTCTCTCTCTCTCTCTCTCTCTCTCTCTCTCTCTCTCTCTCTCTCTCTCTCTCTCTCTCTCTCTCTCTCTCTCTCTCTCTCTCTCTCTCTCATGTCATATTAGACACATATACACTACACAAATCAATGGCTATTGGTTGCCCAGTGACGTGTAATAAATCAATTGCTAAGTGAAATTGTTTGTAACAGTTTTTGCTGAAAATCATTCATATGCTAACCAAGATTAAACAAAGACTGGCACGGCAAATGTCATTTGGTGTCCCACAATAGCACCACAAGTGAAAAAACTATATACCTACCTATTAATTGCTATCAAGTACATGAAATGGGGTGCTAGGAGCCGAAACATAGGATGTGATTGTGAAAGGTTACGATGCGTACAAACACATACGGATTCCATGACCAGATGCGAGAACCCGAGATGTGTACAGGATTGGTGAATGGATGCATCTGACACGTTATAATGCATCTTAGCTAACATCCAGGTGTGCTCTGGATCAGTGGGTAAGAACACCTGTGTAGAGATTTAAAACCACCAATTACAGTTGTACGATTTATAACCACCCATCGGTATTAATATCTCAAAAATAATTATTTGAATAACGTAAGAATATAGACCATTTCACAATTTTTGGCTTCATCATCTACATCGTAGCCCTTCTTCCGAGTCTTTCTAAAGATGCAAACATCTTAAAGTTCTTGTCACTCAACACGGTTCTATTATAGTAACAAGCTGCAGGGAGATTAACTTTTCTATGAAGAGATAGGCTAGAAATCACTGAACACTGACACAGCAAGTAGGACTCAGGTTTTAAGAGAGTTTCGTTCCAATCTGAATCTATTCAAACAATACCCAAAACTAAAACCCTAGAAACTGGGCCGTTACAAATATGTAAAGCACATGTACAACTAGACTAGACTATAGGTTACAATTCATTTGTCTAACTTGAAATGATACACGTGATAGTATGTTTAAGATGTTTGATTGGACTAAAGTTCAAATTATTAATTTGCATGCAATGGTACCGTGTGCAACTTACTTCCTGCCACCATTACGTAAGATTAAATTTGACAGCTTATATCCAGATACTATGTCAAAGGCGAAACATCACTCCAGGAAATAAAGGCGTCATTATATTTGGGATTGGGATGTAGTGCACTTACGTATGATATGTGGACCATTTATATTTACGAGTGAAACATTGCCGCAGTTGATTAATCTCACTGGGATAAATTCCCCACCTTGTTAATACTTAGTTTTGTGGTGACGTACAATAGATCACTTACCGGGTTACTATTTTTGTCCTGATTCAACTGAATAGCTACTGGTACTAACTTTTTCTCATCGTTGACAAAGAATAGTGCAATTGGACAACAAATCTGCAAAATATGACAAAGAAGTTCAAGATTAACGATGCGAGGATTGAAAAAAGACGTCTAGTACTTGACAAATGAGTTGGTGTCCGTGGAAGCAAATATACTCTCCTAACCTGCTTACACATCCAGCCACTTGCGAGAACAAGGGAATGTGGTTCACTAACCCCAACTGAAATATTATGAGATTGTCCTGAACAAGACGCATCAAGTTACAATATTTCAATGGTATAGACTCTTACCTTTGAACGCCGACAAGACGAATCATATTCGGAAAGGTTTCGTTCGTTCGGGCTCAGACCACTACAGAGAACTCTATAGTGGTCTGAGGTTCGGGTAATGGCGAGTTATGGTCTTACCTTGGCTTCTTTTTCAGTTAAACATAAATTCTCCAAAATGCAATAGTTTGTTATATATAGACGTTTTAGATTGATTGCCTCTTCCAATGTCAAGTTTTGTAGAATGGGTTTCATCATTTCATTAGTCACACCAAAACTGCGTGGAGAAATAGAACACATGTGATGAGTCGTCAAAGATAGATTTCAGCTATCAATATCCCAACCCAACCCAACCCAACATAAAATAACATAAAATAACCACAACAGAAAAATGACCCTTTGTTCCCCATATCTAAATATTATCTCTGGAATGTTCTAAAAAAATATTTTTCTGAAAACCGGGTCTGTAACTTCACCCTTGACGAAAATGTTCAATCAAAACCTTGATAGAGATGAATTTGACGAAATTCAAAGAATAATAATATCTACAGATGAAGACACAGAAAGCTTTTTAGCATTTAACGGATGTCAAAGTAATGATTAACAGCTAGCTTTATTTTTTTCAATAATACTCTGAAAATATTGAACTCTATATCTAAAGCTTACTTTTCAGGTATCTCATCACATCGCCTTATCATTGTGGGATTACAACCAGTCAGTCGCTGTGCGCCAAATTCAACATCTTTCTTCCAGTTGTCTACTCCCTGTTGTTATGAATAAATTATACATAAATCAAAATATTCTCCTCCACTTGTATACCCATTGTTGTTAATATGCATACAGTTTAATTAAGTAAGTCATACAATCATTTGTTTCGAATTCACTCACTTACATATTTACACATGTCTAGGTTTGACGCATGCGTGGAAGGGGTTTATCGTGGCAATGTTACACAATTATGAAATATCTCCTTCGATGTGTTAAAGCATAGACCCTCCACCAACGTTGTTAGAGGGTCTATTTTTAAAGCGCGCACGCACACACACACACACACACACACACACGCGCACGCGCACATATTCGCTGAACAGTGAAAACCATGTTTATTACGATTATTCTAAATACAAGTAATCACGTGACTGACTTACTGCAGGTTTTGGTAGGTTGTTACGGTACACATTCGTCAGGTCATCCAAACTCTGCCATGGTGATGCTGTCATGTTGATAATCTTACTCTGTAGCAGTAATTGGGTTTTATTTTTTACGATATCCCACTGGCAAAATGGTAAATTAAAAAAACAAAACATAAGAAACAAAACACTTCTGGTATGAAAATAAATTTGTTAATCTAGACTTGCAAGTTGATGTTCAAATCAAGGTGTTGCTTATGTTATGTATTCTAGTCTTTCCTTTGTAAACATTACCGGATATTCCATGTCGAACATATTCAGATAATATGACATGCAGAATTTACAACAATAAAAAAACAATATTTTCAGTTGTGAAATATAAGATATAAATGATAGCGTATTATCTTGAATGTTAAGTTTTGCGAAAAAAAAAATATATTAATAGTTGTGCCATTACCGGTACTATTAATTCGTGTGATATGGGGTGTGGGCTTTTAACAATAATTGGTAGACAGTCACAGATTACTATTTACCTTGTGGTCATCGGAGAACTCTTCATCTGGGGGAGTTTCCTTCACCTAATGAAACCAAAAAATAGTATTATTTAACATACCGTCGTGTTTGATTTGCGCGAGTAGTTACCAGTATACATCATACACAAACAAGAAGATGGAGGTTTGCTACACACAGACGATAGATGGCTGCAGTGGCCATAAATTACTTACATTTGAACCGGGGTAGTATAGGGCGTAGTACATCAATCAAAAGGCAGACCACTGGGCCTATGGTTTCCATTTGATTTCATTTCTGGCATTGTAATCTGATTAAACTCTGTAGACTTACGAGTGGTGACACGGATATAATAGTAAAACTGTCACTGGTTGAAATATTCATTCAAATCAAGTTATAACTTACATACGATTGAAGGGTTCTATATTTATAATGCTAAGATTTGTAATGCACACATGGAGGCTTTATAAGTTACAATACAAAAAGACAAATTTAGCATTGTATCTGAGCATTAGTGCGAACATTTTAAATTGAAAGACATTAGCTAAAACGACATGTCGAAATCTTTACAAGTAGTTTTATTTGCTCATAATTCATTAGATCATTGACCTTTCAAACATCCTTTGCTGAAATCGGACGATGTTTAAAATACGTTATTATGTGTCTGTGGTATGAGATGCATTTCTGTCACCCTCTGTGTAAAAGTTAAAGGTTAAGATACAGTTCACAGGTCAATTTTTACTGTGTTTTTCCGATCTCAAAATCAAACTTTGTTTAATTTTGCTTGACTCTATCATTGGATTTGTGATTTTCACGACTATTAGTAACTTTCAAAGCGACCTCTATCATTTTCACCACTTCTCAAAATTGTGAATAAATTATAAGGTTTTTTTCACAATCATCCGCAATCCCGCCAGATCCACGAATAATAATAATAATCTATACTGATCTATTTATCACGTGACATTGGAATAACAATAGGATCCCTTAATTATTCTTATTCCGTACGTGAATAATGGGGAATGAAATTAAAGTTAATAGGAAAACCTATCACCTACGTGTAACTTTTCACGAACTGTCGCCATGTTCTTAATAACTTAATTTCAAGTCGGCACTCTTTCATTTCTTGGCTTGTACGTGACCTTTGGTAGTTCAACCAGTAGCTAAAAACTACTTAGAGTAGAATATTATAAAGAAATTTTCGACGATGAACAAATATAACGACGGGGGGGGGGGGGAATAAGTGTACATCAGTGGCCAACATATGATGACGTATTTTACGACATTATCAGTCAGTGTCGACCGTCTGATTCAAATGAGAGTCAAAATAGCTTTTTTTTCCAATTAAGAGCCATGCATGTTCAGAATATTACCTAGGCATGTTTTCAATGTGTGATTTTTAGTGAAGCCTTTTATGTCTCGTCTGCTGTATTACACAGTATTGTATTGTTTTATGACTGGGTGTGTATATTTTGTCTTTGTTGTTTTTTGATGTTTTAACAACGCCATGACACATTCCTGATCACCTTTACAGTCGTTTTGGTTAATAAAGTAGCTTAATCAAATCTAATCAAAAGAACTCTGTGCAGTTACGAATTCGATCAACCTACATATGGAGGAACTCGACCAGTAATTGAAAGGTACTACAGAGTACTTGTATGTGTAGAATTCAATATAAATTTAATGAATATAAAAGTAATAAGTATGTACGGGAAAGGTCTTTAAGAAGGCAATATATAAATTCGGCCGTTTTTTTACAGCCTGATGGTATCAGAACAGTAAGTGCATTCAGAACATTACATAATAAATAGCATAGCTTGCACACAAAAAAAGTAAGTGAAAAGAAAGTAACAACGGAAATGGGGAGGTAACTTGTCCCGATGGGACATGCAAGAGGTGTGACTTTAATGAGATAATTAAATAAAATGGGTGTTAGAATTAGCAGTAAACAAGGTCAAGATATTGATCCAATTTACGGGAAAAAAGAATCCCAAGTCAAAAGTTCGTAGTGTATATCCTACCATTCCTTGTATGTAGAATCTTAGACCATTATTGAAGGCTATTGGTCTGAAGAAGACGTCAACAATTGGCGAATCGATAAGAGTGGTAGATTCAGTCTACCGTATACCAGTAGCCAAAATGTTACATCATAAATAAATCCACAATCTCTCTCTCTGTTCTCAACTCTTAATTATTCTGTTTTGGATTTAAACCTTGTTCACTGTCTTTTGAATGTCTAGGAGTTATTAAGGGACGACTAACGCGTACCTTATTCTGATACACAACCCAATTTTCCATGACAGAGTCATTCCGTCCAACTATCATTAAAACATACATCATGATTAAGACACATGTACAATCGATTATATAGATTCTTTGGAACTACATATAGACAGTGGAAGGGAAAACCACTGTCTATGGTTATTGAATTTCTAATATTACTATTACTATTCGGCTATAATATAGTCGACCAAGCTGAGTTCTCTTGTCACAAGTTGTGATAAACATGAAGGACGAATTGATTTGTCCTTGGCAGTAGAACGCAAGTCAGCCTTGTTGGCCAGTGACAATATTTAAACCATGTCTTGGCACCTGAACTCACCTGAGGTGGTAACCCTTCAGCTTTGCATACAAACTGATACAGCATCCTCTTCTTGTTCAATTCCTGATGTCGTTGTTCAGGATGGGGATCGTATTGCGGCAAACTGCAGTCAAATTCTTGAAGCACAAGACGTTGGTCTGTTATCCAGCGCTGTACAGGAAAGGTGGATTTTTGTTTACTGTTTGGGTTGAGAATTTCTATCAGATCGACGTACCAATCCGATTTTATTCCAGACCCATCCTGCCACAATTCAATCTTGACAACGGAGCCAAAATTAGCCAGATTATAGATTGGAAAACGATTTAACTTCCCTCTCTCAAAATCGTCTTTAAAGGTATGGTCCAATTGAAGTTCTCTCGATCTGTCGTGCTTGTCGTTGTGTAATACGATATACACATTGGCATTAGTCCCTGCCCCCTTGTAGTCTCCAGTCCGTACATGCACTATGTAATCTGACGGAGGGAACGTCTTACTTGTACATGAATTACCCATCGTATACCGGTAATGTTAAAACCCTCCAAACAATCTTACCCCAGTTAATACTACCGACGATTTCTTCCAGAAGCACACAATGCCTGTAACGCTACGAAAAACATAAAGATGTATACATCGTACCACCACAGACAATTAAGAGTGGTACCACTAAACAGGAATTTATTGACGATTCTATAGACTCGACCATTTCAAAATGGCGGGGCCGTACATGTACATTGCAGTGTCGTCTGATATATCAATATAGTAAATGTAGAGATATATTATACACTGACATTGTATAAGCGCCCTTACCTTGCACAAAGTTAGAATTTATGACGTTTAATTTCGATTTCGTAAAACATTGTAACAATATCAGGTCTATGCATCTATTCGTACGGCAACCCCTAGTTTAGAATGGTTCTTCCCACTTTTACTTGTCAAGTAAACAACAACAATAAGTGACAACTGTTTGACACTACTCATGGTAACACGAGCTTTTAAATGAATAATTAAGATTTGATCATGACTAAACACATCGTTAGAACACAAAACAATCTGAGTTTGATTTTCTATACTTAGCTCCATGTTCTGAGTTATTTATGACGTCAGTGGGGGACGTGTTACCTGTACCATTGATGTATATCCTCTCTAATACAACCCATGCCTGTACACAATTTAAGTCGTGAATCGGAACAAACAACAGATAATACACGATAGAAACAATAGACTGCCATTGTATTTCAAACCATAGGCAGTGGAAGTACAATGCATGGACAGTGGAGACGCCCTCATGGAGGTAGGAATGACTGTGTTTCTACCCCACTATGGTTACCATACATGCAAACAAGAAAAAAGCGTTTTTGAAAGCTCATAATTTATTTTTTCCCCTTTTCAAACATTTTGTTAACAATCGTTTATGATTCAGGGACTAGTCTGATGTGTCAACACTTGGAGTAATTTTACAGTATAATTACTCCAAGGTCAACATAATTACATGTACACTGTGTACATAATTGGGTAATCGTTCAATAACGACACAATAGAATAACACATCGTAACTCAACAGACCTTGTATAATTCCTCTAAGCTCAGACCAAGTGGTCTGAGGTTGTTACAAGTACTTGCATGGTCACGTTTCTTTGTGATGTCGCCATGGGGGAACATTCAAGAGACAACGAGTATTAAAGTGACCCTTCCGTAAGTCATGGGGTCTATCGAAACATGGAAGTGGGTTATACTTCCATGATCGAAACAACCACGACGTGACTTTATAAATTGCCAGTAAGCGCGAGGTACTATAGCTAATTGTATAGTCAGAATCATATAAAGAAAATGCCTATAGTTGCAACCAGTCTCTCCTCTATCAATAGTTGCAACCAGTCTCTCCTCTATCAATAGTTGCAACCATAGTCTCCCCACTGTCAATAGCTGCAACCATAGTCTCCCCACTGTCAATATCTGCAACCATAGTCTCCCCACTGTCAATAGCTGCAACCATAGTCTCTCCACTGTCAATATCTGCAACCATAGTCTCCCCACTGTCAATAGCTGCAACCATAGTCTCTCCACTGTCAATAGCTGCGACCATAGTCTCCCACTGTTAATATCTGCAACCATAGTCTCCCCACTGTCAATAGCTGCAACCACAGTCTCCCCACTGTCAATATCTGCAACCATAGTCTCTCCACTGTCAATAGCTGCAACCATAGTCTCCCCACTGTCAATAGTTGCAACCATAGTCTCTCCTCTGTCAATATCTACAATTATAATCTCTCTACTGTCAATATCTGCAACCATAGTCTCTCCTTTGTCAATAGCTGCAACCATAGTCTCGCCACTGTCAATATCTGCAACCATAGTCTCTCCACTGTCAATAATATGTTATCACCCCAGTGTTGGCTGGCTTCTTTGAACATCCATCCATCTATCCATCCATCCATCCATCCATTCATCAATCCATTCATTCATTCATTCATCCATCCATCCATCCATGCATGTATGCATGCATGCATCCATCCATCTATGCATCCATGCATGCAGCCAGCCATCCATCCATACATCCATCGCACACACACACACACACACACACACACACACACACACTCACGCATGTACACACACACATTCAAATACATAGACAAATAGATAGACAGACACATAGATATATATATATATATAGATAGATAGATAGATAGATATGTCTAAAGATAGATAGATAGATAGATAGATAGATAGATAGATAGATAGATAGATAGATAGATAGATAGATATACAGACAGATACTGCTTGATAATGTTCCCTCGAGAAACGAGACAGAACTAACATCTCATGTGAACTTTAGACATCTTTTATTCTAAAATAGAAAATACTGTATTACAATAACATAAACTTGTCAAAATCCACTCACAAAAAATATAGAAACCAGCATGGCGCTCGGATTAAATATGCATGTGTACTCTACACATTTTGAAACAAAAAGCTTTGAAAGACAAAATAACATAGTAATGCATTATTATGCACTATAAACATTTGATTAAATAGCATAACTTTTATAAGTACAAGGTTGTTTTACAATTTTGGTACATACTATTTACATGTTGATTTGGTGGCTATATAGAACAAATGATTCACAACGTGGAAATTATACTACTACCGATGCCTGCTTTATCTCTACATTTTATCAAGACGTAGACAGAAAAGATAATACAAAACTTTGAAGATAAATTAATTATGTGACTTTGTCATTAAAGACTGGACTACAAGAACGACCCATTACTAGAATGCAACAATTACGTATCTCTAGAGAAATAATATTGACAAAAAAAAGTCAATGTTTTCTATTGTTCTATCTCGTAAAAGATATATGGATGCCATAACTCAGTGCAAGAAAGACAAACACTGTTTTGTAATGTTGAAATGCCTCGTCACAGTAACGTACAACTAACTCGTGACGTCACAGTCCATGACGTACCTAATTGATATTCATCTCTAAGATAGCGATGGGAAACAACGTTCATTTCATCGGTAGAAGGTGACATATCATTGTTTTTAGTGGTCTAACTGTACAAGACAACATGAAAAAAATGTGTGGAGAGAATAAAAACAAACAAATAATATGTCACTCACATGACAGAAGATTTACCCTCTGTGGCATGTGCTGTTACATCAACATTGTCTAAACAAGATTTTTTTTTTGTATTTTGTGGTTCTTGGATAGGTCTCAACTATAGCTATAATATCATGGAAACATTTCTGGTACGAAATTACAGAACTTTCATAAAAAAATGTAGCCCCGAGAGAGTTGATCGCACATTTTGTATACACTGTCTTCAGTCGCTTGTACTAATTCTGTGTGCGTGTTTTTGTTATTGAAATGATTGTAATAATTGTTGATGTATATTTGTAAATTTTCATGGAATTATAGATCACCGCAGCCGTGATTTTAGTGTTATGAACGTCTCTTTATAATTATAATGGTTGGACTAATATATTGATAAACAATTGTACAATCGGCTAACCACAGTCTTTACTGGTTTGAAGCTTTAGCTTCAAGTTGTGAATTAGCATATCTAATTAATATTCATGAGTTAAGAATCATGTCTACCAAGTTTAGCCACAGTGTAGCAACATTCTATTTTCATAGTGACACTTCTTCTATAATGTTTGAGGTTATGTAGAGTCACATAATTACATATCGTACAGTTTACTCAATATCACAGAGTTCTGACTCTCTGACACAGAGTGGCTACCAGAGCTTAACATTGAAAACGTTACATTTTACTCCCCAGTTATAAATCTGTTTAACTTACAGTTGCACGTATGTTATTGTAATTGCTATATTAGTTACATATTGGCAAATACCAATGACTATCAATTCATAGAGTAGACAAGGTCTGGAGTTGTATTGTCACAAATGTGTCAGCTGAAACATCCAATGGAATCAGTCCTGATCTATCACGTGATTGTTAGGTATCTATTTGTACATGGAAAGCTATTTACATAGTCCAACTCAAATGATACAATTCATTCGATTGTTAAGTTCATTGGTTTGCCTGTAATGTACAGGGTAGGAGATTAAATCATGTGGTTTATTTTTAGACTGAGAAAAAAACATCAAATAAACAATTTATAGTTTTGTCAAACGAACGTGTGATATTTGTGACAGTAACTACATAGGGTGGTGTAAATAGCTTCTCAGGTAAACCTAACCAAGAAATAATTAAGAGAGTCCTTGTAACTGCAAAGTTGAACACTTTAAGCAACACTGTCAACGAGATTGAACACAAAGATGACGTTTGAACTTTTAACACTTCGTGTGTCACGTGGATGACTGTTGTCAGCCTATGTTTCATTTAGTGCACTGGAATACTTACAACAAAAGTCGATGTAATAGTGAGTAGGGTACAAACATAATTTCAGTACACACTTCAGTAGTTCGTATACAAATGTTCACGATATTTCTATATTATTTCTATATGCTTGATATGTTTTAATGTAGTAATTAAGACATTTAATAACCTGACATTTGTGCGCCAGTGATATCATGGTATCATTGTATAGGTAACAACACACCTATTCATCAGTAGACTGTGACACACATCGAACTACATCCAAAGGCGTTGTTCTGTTGTTCACGTACTCTCAGTGCTGCAATGGACTCGTGAGTTCACTGAGATTGGACAAAGTTAAAGTTTCTTTACGTTTTTTTCTTCTTGTTGTCGATACTTGTTGATACTCACTCACAACATGATAATATATAAAAAGCACTCCGAATGCTTCGATCGAAGAGATACCCAAAACACGCAATGGCAAGGTCTAAGTGAGTTTATGTTGTGCTGATATCATAAAGGCAAGATAAACCATCGTCTTCTAAGTTCTAGACTGAACGCCGACAACAATATATACTGGGGTAAAATAAAGTATCGAATCCACGTATTATTTTGTCAATGTTATACTTCATTAGACCATTACATGTACAGACTTACATTCGCCTGAAATGTGAAATGACGTCATTTTGATATAGTCACAATGATATATTTATATTGATAAGAAGACATGCAGACCAGGAGAATATATAGCTGCAATAGCGATTTTACACATGTTATATCTCCATCTTATTTCTCCTACATACGTCGATAACGTCTTTGTTGTCCTGGGAACAACGAAGAATCGGTTCAGTCTCTGAAATAATGGTACAGACTTGACCCGATCCCAAAAAGAGATTATAAACATTCAATTAAAGCTATTCATCCTACAAAAAATATTTCATCGTTTCAAAAGACAAAAATAAGAAAGTTATGTGACTTTGATATTGTTTGGTTGCTAAAAGCACTGTTGACGTGTTACTTAGCAACTAGGATTACGTGTACGTATGTAAACCATGCACTGACATGCGCACACGACTGTATATACATGCTTTAATTTATCGACTACACAAATAAATATAGAACAAGAAGATACATTTTAATTGATATACAAATAAATAACGTTAACTTTATCATAATTATAGTAAAGAGTGTGAAAATTAGACAGACCATGATGCATTGTACGAACATTTTTTTTCCATTCCAAAAATAGAATGGTGTTTATAGTTCAAAGTTCATTGTAAATCAAAGTTGTCAAATAGTACATGTATAGTAACAATGTTTAATGAGTGGATACAGTCAAAGCGATGGATAATGACATGTAAATCGCAGCGACAACTT
The DNA here is from genome assembly GCF_964340395.1 of Glandiceps talaboti. Classification (NCBI taxonomy): domain Eukaryota; kingdom Metazoa; phylum Hemichordata; class Enteropneusta; family Spengelidae; genus Glandiceps; species Glandiceps talaboti. The sequence goes on from NC_135552.1 coordinate 18,183,583, forward strand.
CAGAGAAGACAATAAGACTCCCCCCCCAAAAAAAAAAACACAAAAACAAAACAAAACAAAAACAATAACACACAAACAACCGAACAAAACAACAGCTTTATACAGTACCCGGATGCAATATTGAGAGGTTTTGAAGGATTGAACTGCCAATGACAAGTTACAAACATCAATGTGTACTCTGGCAACCTTCGAGTAAAACACACGACTTTGAGACTACAAAAATATGTTGGTCATTTACAAGTATACGAAATACACGCGCACACACGCACACACACACACACACACACACACACACACACGCACACGCACACACACACACACTCACGCACGCACGCACACACAGCGACTGAAACACACCACGCTCTCTTTCTCTCCCTCCCTCCCCTCCCCCTCTATCTCTACTTGATACAAGTATCCGCTTTAAATTCAGCCTCGGCAGGTTTCGTCTTTATTCGTACAATGCACCATGGAGAGGGGAGATAGTCACCCGTCATCGACACATTTCTATAAAATATCAGATATCTAATATCTCATAATTTGTATATACATTATATATAGTACTAGAAACTATATTATTAAATAGGAATATTCTTTGAACATTATTTTCAAGGCAAATGGAAATATCTATTGATACCAAATTCGCCTTCGGTAATATACGGTCAAATGAAGGTGATACGATTTGATAATAGACCTATACGGCGTTACCTATAGTGGAAGATGTTGTATAGGCTTAATCCGACTCGGAGGTGATGCTAAGATCAGAGTGGGGTTCTTAATATGCAGTTTGTGATGTGTCCAACATAGAATGTGATACAATGATGACAGCGATGATGAGAGTAGATATAACTAGTGAGATTCCCATTGGTGGCGCTATTCATGATGTTTGTGATAGTTAGTAAGATACTAGACTAAGGTACGCCTTGACGGGGCACCCTCACACATCGGTCAACCCCTTCCAGAGAGAGAGAGGAGGTCGGTGAGGGCGGAGCGACACGACGTATCGTACAGTCTAGTAAGATTCCTACTACACTGTGGTGCTATTTAATATGATGATAATGTTGCGAATTCGCCTGTCAAGATTCCCACTGGTGGCGCGCCACTCATGAAGTTTGCGATGTAGTGAGGAGTGAGGTTCCCAAGGTGAGATCGCCATGAAATACTTCTGGAGATGTAGTTCGCATGCGCATTCTCAAAGTAACATTATCTCATGTGTTGTGCATGTCCGAGACTCTATCAAAGCAATGATTAATCTAGTCAAGTTCCATGACTTGTTAGTTTGTCATTAACGTGTGATACGTAGTATCCGACAACGTGTCTTGATATGTATGATGATGAAATAATGGCAACGTTGGCTCATAAGAACATGGTGCTCATAATGTGAAACCATCTTCACTTAATTATGAGAGCAGTGATATTGATTTAGACTAAGTTTCTGTAATGTTCAACCCCCTCCCCCCAATAATAACATTCTGGTGAACTTGACGAGGTGTCAGTTCAGACAAATATCACGTGGTGTGCATGAGATCGATACCATTATTTCTGGCAAGATATTGATGTATGAGTGTAAATTGTGAAAGTTCCACTGGGAACACCCTGTAAAACAGTCGTCTTTGAAATACCACGGGCGTCAGTTATCTTTGTCAAAATCTAGTGTAACCTCTTTTGACAGGTGAGAAGTTATAGTTTAGCGTTAAGGTTGCTGTCTCACTTCTTTACCTGCCACTAACAAAGAAGTAACTAGAATGACGTAGTTAAAGAATAAATTATGGTCCATTTCACCTAATATCAGAACACATAATACATTGTCATACAATGGCTACGGATTCCCTATATCGTCACTCCCCACACTTTCAGGTAAAACTCAGACCACGAACTTGCGGTCTGGAAACTCTCTGATAAGCGCACTCTGTAGGTTCGTCATCACAACAGTATACATATAAGAAGTTACACTTACGAAGTTCTTAAAACTATAGGCGATATATAAACAAGCGTTTGTTGTTTTCCACTTTTCTTTAGTTTTGGCGTGTCTCTGAATAAATAGAGTTCCCATAACTTGGCAATACTGGGCGATCCTTTCATGTAGATATTACGCATAATTAGGACTAGACTCGTGACAAACTAAGTTCGTGCACTCATCATTGCAAGTCTTATCCACTGTCATTGGATGGGGTGGTTTAGCAAGAAAATGGCAGAAATCAATATTAAAACGTTGTTCAGGAACGGCACGTAATCTGTTACACAACACTTTCTATAGCGGTGGGATCACTCTCTGACGATTGTTCATCATCATCATCCACGTCCTCCTCATCAGCCAATGCCGTCAAACAGTCACATGCTTGATCAGTGCTCCTGAAGTGCGTTTTCAGCTTCGGCGATCTCCTCGGGCTTTGGTGTGGTCCTGCTTCCATTTTAATGATTCCTTTACCACGAGGTACCCTCGGAGAATCTGTTTCCTCGGAATTAATATCAAGAATAAGTTCTAGTTTTTCCTCGTCGTGAACTCTTTGTTTTTCATCAGTCCTGTTCAGTTTTGGTGTGTTGTCATTGGTATCCGTACAATTGTTGTCTTGTGTTTCATTAATCTTGTTTCGTTCTGTCTCTAACTCAGTCATCCCTCGATTTGGATCCACATTGCCATTTCCCATCATCAATATATATTCGCTTCTCTTCGATAAATTGGGTGACCCCTGTGGCGAATCCTTCACCATGGCTGAATGAGAGTCTTTCCGCGTCAAATTGCTGAAAGTGGTCGAGTGTCCATTTCTGTAGCTTCTGCTCGCGTTGATATCACGTGTCAATTGCCTGACGTGCCAGCGCTTGGAAATTTCCGCCTTTACTTCGCCGTTCATGAAACAGTAGAGGATGGCAACCACGAATCCCTATCAACGAAATAGACCAATGGCATGTTTAGTGTCATGAAACAGAGCTAGATACTGTGTAGATTAAATGGAAGATTATTTGTGAAACAGCGTCTTTTCAGAGTTGACTTCCTTCGGCTGAGGACATTTCATTTTACCACGTTTTACTACAAATGGACATGAAATGCGTTCGTTATGAGGATGAAGTTCACCCTAAAAATAGTATCAAAACACTAAATCAAGTACGGACATCCTAAAATTAAAAAAGTCTCACGCAAAATACTTAATATTTAATTTTTGAAATTCAACATCTGTTCGCAGCAAGGTTTCGTCACCAATTCACTTTTGCCATATTCATACGAAAAGTGGGTCGCGCAACAATGGTACGTGACTTTTCAAATGAGCCAAGTCGCGTGGGGATTTCGGCTTGACTTTACTCTAGGCTATTACAATTCATACCATCGAAGTAAAGTAAAGTAAACTAAAGTAAATGTAAAATACAAAGTATTGTGAAAATGGTTAAACTAATACGTGTGTTAACTCTCACAAGAAAAAACAATCTATATCTTTGTAAGCTAGTGACTATAGTGAATAGTTATACAGTGGACTATTGACACGCACCCTAAAGTCTGGCTCTTCGATAATCTAAAGACAGACATAACGATTTACAATTTGGCAGTAGGATGGTGGAATTACATTGATGATGAAAATTAATGTGGATCGAACTTTCAGTGAAGGTG
>NC_135552.1:18192180-18249680 GCF_964340395.1 Glandiceps talaboti
AATCGGTACATCTACTGGGTTAATAACTATACATGTTTGTATCAAGTCACCGAATAACACCATACTAGGAAACAGTAACGAATTTTCAAAAAACAAATTATTCAAGTAATATGTAAGCCTGTAGTACATACCCCATCCAAGAGCGATATACCATTTAATGCCTGCTTTCTCGGAAAACACTGCCACCGTTATGAGACTGTGAAGATATACGCCTTCAACCAACAACCAGAAGTAATTGCAAGCGGTGAAATAATTAGTTAATGTAAACACGATTTTACATCCTGGCGTCTGTAATAAGATAGATACTACGACATGATGACGTGTAACTGTGGTTGGCACGGGGAAAGTCACCATTTCGATATGACATTTTTATTTGATCTTGTCATGGGTACATAACAACAAAGGTGACGTGTACTTGAGGTAGCACTTCAATTTGCACATTATTAACCTACATCCTATATGCACTATATATAGTTATATACACTATATATAGGTATATACACTGTATGTAGGTATATACTATTTATTGGTATATATATATATATATATATATATATATATATATATATATATATATATATATATATATATATATTAATTATACCTATCACTGTTTCTGAATTGTTCTTTACGATGACACGACGATTGCAATGACTGTTTGCCAAATACTAGTCCACTACGTACTACTAGCATTACGATTTGCCCACATATCAGAATGTCCAGGCAAGTCGCGACGATAGATTACACCAAACACGTCGACTGCTGTGGTACCTGCATAGCATCATATACCCTGTGTGCAGTCTTTTTGTACATTGAGCTGTACTCTGGTTAGATAGATGATGCAGCTTATCATGTGACGTATGACCTCTCTCTCTAAAGGAGTAATTATGGCTTTGACTGGACATAGACTTAACAACATTAAAAGGTTATTACACTTACGTCGGATGGAGTGGTATTTGGAATGGTAGCATTTCCATATATAAACGTTTCGACACTAATGTTCATACCACCACCAAAGAGGTCATCTCCTGCTTTGGAATACGATTGGTCTTGGAAACTGTCTCGTATGTAGATTATGACAGCACGCAGCATAAACGATAAAAACAAATTCATGTGTATAATGTTCCGAGGACACCATAGTTTCCTGTAGAAGCAAAGTGTACGTTGTTATTTACACGCCTCATAGGTGGTGTCTCTGTTTCAGGATCGACATGGCTGTGGGTTTAATAACCACCAAAGAAAACATAACCTATAGAGCTATAGATTATGTTAATACTACAAGACACTCACATCAAATATTATTTTACTTTTACACAAAGAAAACAAGTAAGATATATACGGAGACTGAACTTTCATGGACTCTAGGTTCATAGTTACAAATGAAACAAGTGTTGGGTAGTATTAGAGCAATTTGTATATAGTAAAAATGGACGCTGGACATTGTTTGGGAAAATGAAAACCCATTGTTCTCCAGTAAGTCCAAACAATGTTAGACTTGGCCCATTGTATTGATAACATTTTCCCATGCTGAGTTAAGAACAATAAAATGTTGTTGTTTTATGAAAATAATACCGAATCCACTTACTTAAAATAAAGGAATATGCCCATTGCAATAGTTAAGGCGACGAGAGACAATGCATAACCAATCTTGTAAATGATTCGAATTGTTTGCAGGTAGTCCTGCCGTCAGACAAAAGGAGACACATTAAATATATTATTATTATGAGCGTATAATGAGTATTTCGCAAACTTGTCACTTGAAAGTGCTATCATAATAATAGGTATCACTTTAATGAAAACTGACCGACAACCTGGCGCCTCTAGGATCGACTTGAACAATACTTGCATAGAGCAACGGTAACGTTCACAGACATTTATAAACAAGTGCCGGCAAGTTTTACCTGTTTGGGTACTAATTACGTACGCAAAAATTACATTTGTGGATTTTAAGAACAAAGCACTACGTGTATTTAAGGAGGGACTTGTTTGTACTTGCATACACATTTTGAATACAATTTTATGACGTGGTTGACGTTTAGCCGTAGATATTTTTCTTACGGGACAGGGTAGAACAGGTTTTTGTGGTAAAAAGCACTCGGTATTTCTTTCTGTGGCCTAAGTTTCTAATATTTGCCGGAAAGTGAACCTGGAAGTTTCCGTAATCGATGTATCCACACAGATTGCCTTAAAAACTTCTAAATTACCGGATATGAATAATTCTCCGTTTCAGGAGCTGATATGCTAGTATATCCAGAATGGGTACCGAGTTGACGCCATCTTAGTCCCATGGGAGACACTTGCATGTAGACACAATACACCGTCTACTTTAGGTGGAGAAATGTACAGAGTATAAAAGAAATATTTTTTTTTTAAATCTGAAAAAGAAAGGAACTAAAGACGAAGTAAGTAAACAATGCTATTATACCTCCATACTAACATCATATTTCCCGGCCTCTTCACAAGCTTTGAAATTAGTGACGTTGCTATTCTCCCAATAGCCATCATCATCACAAGCTCTGTATACGTGCTCTGTAAAGAGAGAGAGAAAACGAATCGAGTTTAACTACCACATACATACATACATACATACATACATACATACATACATACATACATACATACATACATACATACATACAAACATACACACATACATACACACATACATACATACATACATACATACATACATACTGACATACATACATACATACTGACATACATAATACTGACATGCTGACAGACACACATGGTCTTCCCTAAATTGACCTACCCACCCACCAACAAACCTACCAACCAACCAACCTACCTACCTACTATATACCCACCTACTACGATCTCCCCCAAAGCTTTATACTAGCCCTACGCAAAAAAAAGATACGACCCAGTTTGAGTTTCTATTTATATTTGATTTAAGTGATTGGGTAAAGGATCCTGCTGTGCTTGTTGTGTCTCTGTTAGTTTAAGAGTTACAAAATGTATATCTTTGTTTGTTTGTCAAAAAACACAATGTCCCATGATTGAAATACCAAACCAACATCATTTTAGCTGTACGCCAGTTAACATGTAGAGTTAGGAGTTATGTCACTATCAAAAACACACAGTGAGAATACGATTAGCATCATCATCATTAAATACACTAACTGTACATATGTAACTATCATAAGACATACCTCCTTCCACGTCTCCAAAAAAATAATGGGGACAATCTAACGCGACCACAGTTCCTGCTTCTACGGCAGGCCAACACATGAAGCCATCCCAGTACGTAATACAGTAGCGATCTGAAAGCAATCACACACAATTCATAGCTACCACAAAGTGTGTTAAAGACAGGAACATAACAGTAAAAATCTTACGACTTTTTTAAAATGTAGATTATATATATTTTTGTTAAAATGGGCGATGTCATTAGCGCTGGTAATATTGACAGTGTGTTTAGTTCTTTAGTTTTCACTATAATAATATAATGATAATAACAATAACGTTGGTTTTATATATAGCGCTTTCCCACTTTGTGCTCAAAGCACTTTACAATTATTACCCCTAGCACGGATCTATATCAACACAACGGCCCTTTATATTTCCTCAACTTTCTGGGGAGCATACAATCAATTGCAGCCTTTATAAGCGCATATGATTAAATTATTCACATTGCAACCTCTATCCTACCAGGTCCCAAATTATACAGCTGGGTGGACTGAAGGACACAGTCGTGGTTCAAATCTGGCCCAAGGACTTTAGCACCTCAGAAACAAACGGCAGCGATGGGGCTCGAACCTGCCACCTGCAGATTCCAAGCCGGCCACTCTAACCATTTGCCCATCATGATTTGCAAAGAATCACTACCTCAAAGGTCAAAGTTGCGTCTAAAATGAATGAACGCGAAGGTTACGTTGTTGTTTATGGTATATTGTTTTTAATCCTTCTACCGGTGTTCATGCTGGGGTATATACAGTATATCAGTCACATCCGTATTGGTATTGTATGTTCCCAAAGGTATCGTTACACCTGGTTGCATTCATTATAGTTTTCTGTAAGACCTATCATTAACGCAGCTCATATAATTTGATAGCATCCGAGCAAGGTGAAATTGAATTCTGCAAAACAAACAGATAGGCCATTTCTCTTCGCCTCACTAATTCCTTTGTTCCATCTAGACCTCTCACTCTGCTGCTTATAACAGCACCACTTGAATCCGACTCTTTTTCAGTTATACGACCACTTTTATAGCAATTGTTAAAGGAGAATCATTGATAATTCATGATGTTGAACAATCGGCTTAGAATCATGATGACCCATGATGGACACAAACTACCACTTACACTTCAGAATAGACAAACAAGCAATGGTGTCTTTTGCAGGTACCTTAGCCCACTCACCAGATATGATCAATTTATTGAAATTGGAATTATATTTACGTTTGTTTTTTTTGATGTTGGGTCATCGGTGACTATCCCGACTTATGGATAAACTGAGGAAATTCTACGCAATTTCAACGCCTAAAGAACAAATCTTATGTCATACTCGTTGGCCACCAATGGTATTCCGGATCGTGATTTACCTTCGGTGTATTCATAGTGATAGCAAGTGCTCCACACAAGTGATTGTCACCAATGTGGGTACATCTCGACATCGCAAAATTGGTCAGAGAGCGCAGCCTGAAACCAATAGACTCTGGTTGACAGTGGCTCTCTAATGTTTTCAGAGTATAGATTTGACTAGGCACGCAATTAAAAGTGCTATGATAGTTAAACTAATTCAATTTTTTTTCAAAAAAGAACACCTCAAATTGTGTTGTCTTATACATGACCTCAGTGAGAGGGATTGTAATCTATGGAGGTAATAACACTTTATTGATCTATCGAAAGCAAAAACAAGCTTCGAGGTAGACGTCTGATGCAAGATTGTCATTCAGTGCTATAGTAATTGCACTGTAACAACAGTACGACTCCCTGCATGCAAAGATGTTAAAATTGCCAACACTGATAAACAACCCTGTATATGAGTCAACATAAAATTTAGATTCACAAATCAATTAACTCAACATCTTATACTTATACTAACAGTTCATGAAAGATTACATGATAATTGTACGAAGCCAAAATGTTGTTGTTGGTTCAACGTCACCTACATGTAAATGTAACCATGTACCGCCATAAAGTGTTCTTTTTTTGACCACTTGTCAAGTGTAGTTGCTTGTTCCAAAAACTATTATTTTAGTCAGTTATCTGTACTTGATAGTTTGTATATTTGGGTACGCTATAAGCCCTAACTTAAAGACTGTGAGGGAAGAAGAGTTTTAGTTGGGAAAATATGATAGCTGTTTTAGGGGATCAGTGTTTATTAGAGGTCCTTACCGGTCCCCATCAATATCAAAATAAATATCCATATCACATGTTAAAAAAGCCTCTTTACTTTAAAAAAAATACACAGATTACAGATGGATGATCACGTGGTAAGTCTAGACACATGTATTGTGGTAAGACACTTCTCATGGGAATTGATGTCAAAATCAAAGTATTTGATAACCACCACTGACAGAGTGCCAATGCTGTGTGTAATCTCCTTCCATGAATTTGAATATAAAGATTGCATTGGTGGAACCCCTCGCTTACCTTGCCGGAAGGTTACGTGGATAGTGAAGGTTTTTGTATACTGCTTCACATGATAAACAAAATTTACTATATCAATGAAGGTAAAAGGTCATCACCCAGTAGCAAATAAAGTAAACTGTAAATGTATAATAAAACACTGGCACTGTCCCATGAAAATGGTATAAACTCAAAACTATAATTCCTTAGAGAAGACTATGTGGTCGTGAATGTGACAAATGTACAAGAACAAACACAAGAGATGGCGTCTTTTTTATGTCATAAGCTTATGTGGTATGTATGCGATACCTATGCGTATTTCGTTATTGAAATTGTTTTTAAATGCTAAAATCACTACTGAGTTTGTGTACAAAACGAATGTGTTCACGATAGAGACGTCAAGAATTTATGAGCCTAATGGAGGTGAGCGAAATAAAAAAATGTCTACACGGTCGATTATGGAAGGGTGGTGAGATTATCCCAAATTTGCTTTGAAATTATTTGCTCTCTCACAATAGTGGATAAAGGCAAATTTCTCTAACGGGATAAATCTCCATAAACTTGTACTTTGTGCTTGAATGCTTTCCTGCTTTGTAACAGGCTGTTTCATTAATAGTAGACACCAAAATGTAGAAAACATAGTTATAATCTACTTACTATAATAAATATTTTAACTTTGTTACAGTAATTGTCTGACATGATGTGTTGTTCAACAGGACAAGCAACTGTGGTTGTTCATTTTGTAGCACATTGGTCTAATGACGGATCAACATTTGCATTTGCATTGTAATGCGATGAAAAGTTAGGCCACCATAAACATACACTCTTTGTCATAAAAGCTCATCAATTGGGTGTTTGAGACACACACAACACTGGTGATAAGAACTTAGCATTTGAGGATTTTATGCAACAATTTACTCTAAAACATGACACTTCAAAAGATGCCTCATTCTGAAGCGACAAGGTTGGACAGCACACAAACTTATGGGCTATATTCACTCGCGCCTTACGTTGATACACTCTTTGATGTATTCTGTTTTAGAGTAAACTGGTGCAGAAAACCCCAAATGCTAAGCTCTTATAACCTGAATTGAGGTGCTCAAGACACACTGAATCCTAGTCATAAAAAATAGCTTAGCATTGGGAGATTTTATACAACACTTTACTCTTTAGACGACATCAAACGTTTCGTCAACGTGGATGGACAGAGCAGTCAGTGTATTCGACTGGTGTGTTTATTGACCATGATAGAGCAGTTTCGTCGTACGTCCTATGTGCCATCTTCTGGGATTCGCTGCTCAAGCCAGGACTAGTAGGTAACACTTCATATGTTCTGTCGTGTACAATAAATAATTTCCTTTGCGACTTGCACAAAAATTGCTCAGGGTACTGTTGCAGCCGCACGAATTCTGCCACTTTCTTCTACCCATTGCACCAAATCTTGTCCAACCGCTTCATTCCGGCCATGATATCGTTTCCACATACAGCTGTCTTGCTAGTTTTCGGCCTGGTTGACAAGTCGGCCTAGCCTACCCGAAGACGTGAAGGACTACCGCTACTACACTATTCCGCTATGCGAACATTGAAATTTTTTGAATTTTTCGCTCGTCCTCTTCGAGAAAGGGCGAGGGAAATTTCAAAAAAATAGACACACAATAGACTAAGTGTCTATTAGTCTCTACATATACCTGGATGATACATGTAGTAAATAGACACACACTAGAACTACTGTATACTTTAATATTTATATTTCATAGATCATTATTAACTTTATTTTGTTTAAATACCAAATTAGAAATGTAAAATTTTCTAAACGGCTAAAATAAAGTGTTATCTTATCTTCTTATCAATAGACTAAGTGTGTTAGCGTTAGTCTTTCATGTCTACAGTTAAGCTAAAGTCAGCTAGGGTTTATATAATACTTGCATCCAATATAAATCCAATGTAAGAGTAAGGTATACATTGAGCTAAAAATAATAGGCACAAGAAATGACCACATCTGGCTGGATATTCGTCACTGAAATACACGTATCTGGTTTTATGTTCGTCACTGAAAGACACGTACCAGAGCGCTGGATCGATCGATGTTCGTCACTGAAATACACCATGCAAGTCCCGCTTGCAGACGGAGTCATTGAGACTTGATTCTGTTGAGGGACATAGTCATTATCGCGTCCCGTATTGTACCGTCTGCAAGTAATGAAATACACTAACAGAGCGCTGGATGTTTGTCAATGAAATACACGACTAGAGCGCTGAATGTTCGTCACTGAAATACTACAGAGCGCTGGATGTTCGTCAATGAAATACACTACCAGAGCGCTGGATGTTTGTCAATGAAATACACTACCAGAGCGCTGGATGTTCGTCAATGAAATACACTACCAGAGCGCTGGATGTTCGTCGCCCAAATACACTACCGTGCGCTGTACATCATGTACATGTATGTTATTAGTCACCCAAACGGCTTTTGCGTAGACTAACTGCTATGTATATCCGCGTTGACGTATCTTTTGATGGTCATAAATGCTTAGCATTTGATAACTTTGTGCAACAAGTTACTAAAAAAAACCAGAGTGAGTGGACTGACGGTAAGTTTGTGTGGTCTCAAACACCACACGAAGTTGTAACAGTGTACAAGGCGGAATGCTTTGAAAAGGTGCCTCAGACTGACTGACGCATCTTTTGGTGTCTCCTGTTTTTAGAGTAAAATGTTGCATAAAATCCTCAAATGCAAAGCCCTTATGACCTGGATTCTGTCTCAAACGCCAAAATGCTGCGTGTCTAAACAAGGATTGTGTGTGCCTCAAACACCTAAATGCTAAGCTTTGTTATGACAAAAATGTACGTACTAACCTTTATATATCTCTGGTGAGACTGCCTTGTTAGCATTTGCAATTTTATTCAAATACGCTAAACATCCATCAGTTTCCACACCGTGTTGTTATTTGCAGAAAGCAGGAAGAAATGCACCCGTGAAATCGGACAGTAGTTTCCAACCCATATCACGTGCACCGTCAATCGACCATCACAACGCGGCACACCATTGGCAGTTTCACGAGGTAAGCTCTACTGTTATATTTGTATCTGTTAGCTACCTGGTTACTGCTATAGCCTATCATTTCGTAGCTGGAGACTTTTGTTTTAATGAATAACAGTTTAAGGGAGCAAGGCTCTTACTAGCTTTAGTCATGTACTTGTTAATTGAACACTTATTGCCTGGCTGGCTTTAAGGGTACTAAGATTGACGTCTAGTAGTCCGAGTGCTGTTATGTTATGTTTCAACTCTTTCCCCGAGGTTGAAAGCGTCATCCATATTGGGTTCTACGTCGGAATAGAATCAGTATGAAAGAATGACTTGAGTCAACCATTTTTACCAATCAAGAGTCTCATCAAGTACTACTGCCAAGGGGGGCAGAACTTTGACTTGGTGCAATCATGCTTTCAAAATTTAGAAAAATGCTAATTTACATAATGTATACTTTAGCATACGCAATTAAATATATGTATGGTCAGAAAAAATAAAAGTAAAATAAAAAAAATAAAAACCCATCACATTGGGTAAGTAGGTCGATTTCATTTTTTCACAATGGTCAATGCTTGACAAGGATAAAACAAACCATATATAATGATGGTATAATATTTCAGGTCGAGTTTAGATAGAACTTATTCAGTCATCTTGATACTATCTCATGCAATTTGTCTGCTTAGCTACAGTTAGGAAATGTACACAATTTACGGTTAAACAAATGGTGTAATTCCTCTCACCCTCTCTTCTCAAAAATGTTAAGCCCCACCATTGAAACTCGAGCATTATTTTAGCCACCCCTTCTGTCACCTACACTACAGTGGAAATATAAAATCATATGGTACAATGATGCATTGGAAGGAGACAACTCCAAAGGTGAAAAACAATTGAAAATAAGACAGTGTAGGAGGCCATTTAGAGGCATAAAATATCAAACCATAGACATAATAAAATACCAGAATTGAAACAATTATGCTATGCATTACATATTATCTGGAAGTGTATTTTGTTGTGGCAAAGCTGAAAGATATTATGCGGATGTGCACATGGTAAATGACTTCTCCTGAAGTTTAATTTGGTTCCAAAAAATCCCGAATAAAGAACAAAACATTTCAAGACTTTCAGACTTTTGATGGCCCAATGGTCGTAAACTTTTGTTCAATTCTTTTTAGTGCACATTGGATATTTAATCTCAATTCATGCTTGTATGCAACATCAGAGCCAAGTAAACCACTGTATAAGATATTATATAATTTGGAATAGACTCAAATGTATATTGTTACATGAACTATTCAGAAAATATAAAGAAATGTCCTTAATTTTGAAACAAATGCGAAGCCCGCATGAGGATATATTGCCCATCACCAGAAAAAAATATATGGGTAGGTTGAACAGCTTTTTCATTTTTTTCTGGACTAATGTCGTATCTTTCAAAGTAAAAAAAATGGATGGTGCTTTCTCAAATAAGTAACACAACAAAATAATCATTTTCTTTACCCAACTTCCAAAACTGTTATGGCCTCGTTTTTGTCGGAACCGAAGGTAAACTCAGTAAATTCTCCTTGCCATTATAATGGAAAGTGAAGTTTGGATTTTGATGTCGAAGGTACAGCTCTGTTTACAAATTCAGGGCCATTCTTTCCATAGCAAGTTGTCGCTTCAAAATGAATTGCGGAATAACGCTAGTGTCAGTGTGCAATGAGATAATTATATCAAACAACATTTTAACCAAAGACAACGTCGAACACAATTATTGAAAGAAATATCTTCAAATAGTGGATCTTAAACTGCGTACCTAGTTTAATAGTTTTTCAAGGCCACCAAATATTCCAAAAAGAGATCTGCCGTTTTATCAGTATGAAATGTTTTAATATAAGGAACAAGATGTAAATGAGATCGAGCGCATCTTCGGAGTCACTGCATGCAGCATAGCAGGCGACCTCATGTTGAACGACTTTTTCCGTTTTTTTTTGAGTTTCACTCGCTGACATTATAATTGCGACTTGCTATCTTCAAATGAAGGAGACTTTCAAGACTACTGTTACTTGCGGAAAATGCACAGTGCATGTGCGCGCTTCTTTTGTACTTTCCCGCACAAAATGTTTAATTTGCTGCAAAAATTTACAATTTTTAACTGGACACATTTTTATTCAAAGTTAAGCCAGCGTACAATAGCGATATAAGATACATATTAGCCAGGGGTCAGTGTACAGTCACTTTAGTGAACTATCCATTTAAATCGCGCTTGCTAGGAATCGTCACGTAACTAACGATTTTAATAGCATCGCTATGTATTCAAAAAGTTGTTGTTTTTTCTTTCTTTTTTCCAAAATCTCGGGGGGGGGGGGGGGCAGCTGCCTCCTTGCCCCCCGCAGGCTACGGTACTGTCAACCATTTTTACCAATCAATTTTTACCAACAAGAGTCTCATCAAGTACTACTACACGCACTGTTACCTCGTCTGCTATGCCCTGTAATGTTCCAGTCCTAATACTACTACACGCACTGTCACCACATCTGCTATATCCTGTAATGTACCTGACTAATACTGCTAAATTTACAGTACACACTCTTATGAAGGAAACAATCATAGGGGTTGCTTGACAGAAATTAAACGGGTCTCATTTTGGTCAAAGTATGAGGAGCAAAACTGAAGGTACTTACCATGGTCATAAGCTGGGGAAGATGTTGCGATTATCTTGTTCCAGCAATCTACATAAGAATCCCGAAGCTCCGTAAGCATATTCTGCGCCATATTAATCTATGATTAAAAACACGCGAAAAGTAAAAAAAAATGATTTGAAACATATGTAATCGGTTTTTATCATTATCAACACAACAGTATATTAACCCAAATATTATTGCAGAAAACCTACTAAGTCAAGTTCACCTGTGCACATATATCCTTGGAATTAACCTCGATTAGTTCAGTTGTAACAGTTGTAGAACGTGCCTCAGTGTATACCTCAACATTTACTGACTGATATATGAGGATCGAAGTGTTGTCGTGATTGTGGCGACCAATTATAGATCGTCACGTGACTATGGAGGCAACCAATGTGCAATAGGGAAGACACGGGTGAAAGTTTAATTAAGCAACGAAACAGCAAAGCACGTATACGTTGGAAAGCCGTGTTTCGGTTATGATACTTTCGTAGTACCATTAATGCCTCCAGTTTAGAATAGTTGTGAATCAGTAAGGCTGTATGAGAGGGTAGCGCATTGATCTTGGAGGGACTAACGGTAATAAAGAGAATTATTCAAACACAAGTTCTCTTCCTCCACTTTAGATTGAGAAACAGACGTATTTCGAACGAACAGATAAATCACACTTCCTTCTTCAGTGTCTAACTGGATCGGACAGGATGATTTAAATTTTCCTGGAGGTTTTCAATAAACTGGCGATGTGAAAAAGGTTACCTTCAATTTATGTAAATTCAGGTGTGAAAGTACTAGTCAGTTATGTACATCTACATATGACTGTCCACCTTCTGTTCTCTATCTAAAGTGCAAGAAAGGAACTGGTGCTTGAATCTTAGTGCTTCCCTGATGAACACACACACACACACACACACACACACACACACACACACACACACACACACACACAGTACAGTAATATGAAATATGGTTAAGCAGTTACCATGCAATACGAGGTAAAGTTTAAAGTACAATAAGTTAGCCAACAACAATTTACACAGCTTTATAACTTTTAGCCGTTGTAGATCAAGATTAGCAACGAGACGCGTAAAATCTGGTTGAAAAAGCATTGTATTCATAGTTTTTATACCGACTCAGAGGATGATTATTTAATAAGACAAAATGAGACCTGGGTTTTAAAAGCCAATTGACTCAGTCCCTGTGCGTCTGTGTATCTTAATATGACTTGTTAACGGTAAACATACACCAAAGTGTATAGATTGTAATGTTATTTTAACAGTATATGTGTATAGTAGCAGTTAGTGTTATGTAACAGTATATTTTTATTTAATGTTATTTATCAGTATATTTGTATTGTATTTATGTTGTTTACAATGTAACTGTACATTTGTATTTAATGTTATTTACATGTATCTGTACCTTTGCATACAAGCAGGTAATGTTATTTAACAGTACATTTATATTTAATGTTATTTAACAGTTGATATGTCCGAACCTTTGCATACCATCGGTTAACCAACCAACCAACCAACCAACCAACCAACCAACCAACCAACCAACCAACCAACCAACCAACCAACCAACCAACCAACCAACCAACCAAACGTCTCTTCAATGATATTTATACAAATCTTGATGTGTGACGTGACCATATGATGGTATTTGTTCATCATACCACCAAAGGAATTCGCATGGATGCCTACATGACAGTAAGGAGGTATTGTTTAAAAGGACCCTGGCTAATCGGTGTCGGTATCTTAACCACAGGCAAGTAGACACTCTGTTAATTGACTTAATTACACCTATGCGGTTGAAAATATGTTAGCAGCAACACACCAGTACCTGCCTTTAACGTTACTCTGGTGTACTGTTGTTTGATAGTACCGACGTGCGTGATTTTTTCTTTCGAATGTATCACGTTTTAAAGCTGTCCTACTGAACATATCCGGTTTATTGAGATGCCTAACATGCCTGCATTTGATACGCCAAAGTAAGTAAGTTGTTAGGGTTTACCAAATTGAATCCGATGATTTCGAAGTTCGCGTTCCGTATTGAATTTAAAAATAGAATTTCTATTATGATGTGACATTTTTCTTTTGACTGTAATGGACGATTCGTTCTTGACAAGGTTGATTGGGCTTTTTTGTGTCATTTGTGAAAGGAATGTCACCACAATCTGCTGTCTATCAGTGTGCTGTGTACGATAAATCTGTTTTGGAGAAGAGACCACTTAAATGAGATTATGTCACTTACGACGTATCTATGCTTAGGTGAAGTGGATTGGTTAACACACATAATATATCTATATTCTGTTACTGTATTATTGATTAGATATGTAATTTAAAGAAAAATATTGGTTTCATATGCGAATCTGTGAGAGAGAGCTTGAAATCTTGAGATACAAAAAATGTTTTCCCTCATATACAGTCTGGTCCTTAGTCCTCACACGATGATATATAATACTATGTATGATTATCTACCTAAGATTTCGACGTCTATAGGAAAATTAGTCTATATGGAGATAACATAAGACAAAACACCTTAAAGAAAGTATTCATTTTATCCATGCCAAAATATAAATAACATAAAGATACAATTAAATCGATGATTTTATTGATCATGATTTGGTTACAAGATTCATGAACAAAACGTTATCAAGCACAAGGCAATATTTCACAGTTAAAGTTTATCAATCATTTCATTATGTATTCAATCCTACAGGCTTCTGTAAGTAGACGTTTTTTTAAAAGGTGGACTGAGCTATGTCCGTGGTTATAGGCATATTTGTGTTTATTTCTGAATGCTTATTCACTTGACAAATCCTCAATATTGTAAAGACACTGCCTTTGACTGGTACAATGGTCGTGATCTTTATTGCCTGGAATGATTATGTTCACTTGCCTACCGATTCCAGTTACAGTATATACCACCACTTTTACTATTGCCATGGGCATGGACGCTCTATGGACGTGGTGTGTTAGTGGCCATGCACATTTGTTTCCATTCGGAATGTTCATTCATGTTGCTATCGATCCATCATTTCGCCGTTGCTAGGGGCGTGGTCTTAATCGCTAGTCATAATTGTACAAGTGTTTTGAAGGTTTATTCGTTTGACTTCCTAATTTGTCGAACAGGTCTAGACTTTTACACCATCATCTTTATCAAATCTGCCAGTATACTTTTTCAATGTTTTAGACCCAATAAGAATATCATCTAGACCTCTTAGAAACATCTTCATCAAATTTAAGACCAATTCGCTCTGTAGATTTTTAAAATTTTTTATTACAACTCGGCGACAATACGTTAATCTGACAATCAGGTTCAAGCATCTACTGAAACTACTTGCATCTCAAACGGAAAGGAATAGCCACCATAAGTTACGACTATATCGCTAAAATACACCATGCTTATCAGTTCTACCTTACTCAGACTCGTTTGGGCTTCTTTAATTTAAAATTCGACAACTAGAACAGAAAAAGGGCGAAGCAGACAAATTTGTTTCAGTTTTTCACAAAAATAAGTTTGCTTTATAAATTACCATAGTTGGTACTTTCAAATAAGACTTTTTTTATGCAATACATGTATAGTTTATGATTTCATTTATAAATGTGCCATCAAATATTACACACTGCGTAAGATATTCTAATTGCTATATGTAACATCTCTTTCTATGGAAAAATAAAACCAACAAACTAGACGGGGCAGTCACCATTCAATCAATGAATATATAGCATTGAAATGCACAATGCAATGAAACATGAAGTCATTTCAATGGTTGGCCTTTGAAAGCAAAGTATCGCCAAAATTACCCATGAAAAGAGAACAACCTATTACAATTCAAAGGACTTTGAAAAAATAACAAGTCAATAAAAATGCGTTGTTTTAGTAATGACAGTTTCATGGAATGTTACATATTTGCTTACATTTACAGAACAGAGCTATACAGCCCCCCCCCCCCAACCAAACAAACCCCAAACAAACCAAAACTATTAAAGTATGGCCAATATCCTTTCGTATACAAGAAGTAAACATACCACTAATGTTTCAGTCGACTGTTAAGATCGATGCTTGTGACGTCACTGCTGACGTACAATATTGATAAACAGTCTTTCAATATATTTCTGTACAAGTCACTGTCCTCAAAGCATCTCCGATGTATTGATTTGAAGAAAAATACTTCCATACAAATCTATAAAAGCTCCAACTATGTGCTGTAAACAAGTATTTTGAAAGAGATATTTTTTCCGGAGAATGTGTATTTCGAATGGGTCGAAACAGGAAATATTATCATACTGTGGTACAAAGGTGTTGACAAAGTCAATACATTGTAGTGCAAAACAGCAGTATCGAAATATTCCTAAACATGGTTCTATTAACAAAAAAATAACCAACAGTAGTTTCTGCGTGTCCATCTGACTGTCTGTCTGTCTGTCTGTCTGTCTGTCTGTCTGTCTGTCTGTCTGTCTGTCTGTCTGTCTGTCTGTCTGTCTGCCTGTCCGCCTGCCTGCCTGTCTGCCTGTCTGTCTGTCTGTCTGTCTGTCTGTCTGTCTGTCTGTCTGTCTGTCCATTTAAAACTTCAGTGTGGTACGACTATAAGTTCTTTTAGTTAATACTGATGTTTTCAAAACATTTCGTTTTATCATTTCAAATTCATGAAAGGGGGTAGTCTTTCAAAGACTAACACATAGCATAAGACAATTGATATTTCAAATCGGACTTACAACCAGAGTTTAGCGTATTACCTCGCGGTACAAACAGATTTAAAAACACATACTAACAACCATTAACCTATGGATATGTAAATAGACGATTAAATACTGGATCCAAAAATATAGAATTTGTGTTTGTATACATCTATAATAAACGACTAGATAACAGCTATAAATCAAATAAATTAAAAACTGAACGTGTTCGTGTTCGTACTGTTGTGTGGCCTTTCGTCTCAGTGTTTAGTAATCGGTATTACTTTGTATTGTGTTTTGAAGTCTCCGGGGACGCATTCTCTGGTTCGACATTTATAACCGTATTTCGGCGTATTTATTATAAATAGTAAAATGTACAGCAGCGGGTTTGGTTTAGATATTTCATGTTAAGGGTTACGACACTGTCCTTTCCTAACATCATATTTGGTGCGACATCATGTAAACTATTGTTGTCGTAGGATTTGACACGGCATTTGGAGAGAATGACGTCTTTCACACAGGTCGTTTGTTAATTTATGTGTTACAGGTTGTAGTGAGACACAGACGTCGTTACTTGATATACAATGACTGGAGCGAATGTTGCATATTCAGGTATCTGAAAACATGACAATAGTTAGTTCTTCAACGGAATAGTAATGAAACAGAACTCACTGTATCGCCATTCAAAATACAAAATCCTTGTTGTATCCTCTCTGAAGTTTCTTCACTTCTTGAAGTTAGAAAGTATTGATTGATATTCACGCAAGTTGTTTGCTTTTTTGTAATTGTCGTTACTTGGGCCATAAGATAACGTTAACAAGAACACCACGTCAAAAGCTTATTCGGGTTTTTCAGTACCTAATCCTTACAAACCGACTGTCTATGACGTCAGGCTTAACCGCTAGACAAAGAATGGGAGTTTAGGAGTGACTACTTTGTTCTCACTTGAAACTTTGAGTGACCAAACTTTGATTTCACTTCAGTAAGTGTGTCAAATGCCGTTCATTATCTGTTTTTAAAAGTCGACAACACAGTTTTGTTAAGCGACACATCACGTCTATATTAACAAAAATGTGAACCCATACTTCATCCACTGTCGTTTCCAAATCAACGCAAATACCTTCAAACTAATCTTCAACAAACACTCTAGTGTTTTCGTGTTCCTGTCGACGTTGTCTTTCCTGAAAACATGATAAATCTTGACGCTGCGGTCTATTTATAGGAGAAGCCCAGTTGTCTGAATTAGAAGGACCTGTTACTGAAAGACAGGCTTAACAGAAATAACAAGATGCCGTTATATCGTTTGTTTTGTTGGTCAATGACATTTTCAACCAATACGTTTCGCTACGAGCTACGATGGTACAATCACCAGATTCCTGAAATATCTTGGTGTGTGTGTGTGTGTGTGTGTGTGTGTGTGTGTGTGTGTGTGTGTGTGTGTGTGTGTGTGTTTGTGCGCGCGCGCGCAAGTATGTACGTGCGTGCGTGCGTTGTCTGTTGGGTAAGGGTATTGATCTACTGTGAGTGTGTCTAGCATTGGTAAAAATACTGGAAAGAGCTGAGTGATATGAAAAAGTGTGAAATGGACATTTCGTTCAGATCTCAGCGTAACATTTGACTTCTGAGGCACGAGTTATAAGAACGAAACTCTTGTATTCCCGTGAAAAACTGATGTTATGCCGTGGTAGAGTGGCACAAATCAAGGCTAACGAACATGGCGACACAGACAAAGCGATTACGCGAAAAGTGAAAATCTAATAAAAGTGAACTTGCACTCAACATGCTTTTAACTACATGTATTAGGGTGATACAATCGCTGTTAAAAGAATGACAACGGTAAAAATGTTTCAACCGACCTCTAACATTTAATCAGACAATACATACTAATCCCACTTTACCGCTTTCATTTGTACACCAATTTCCCTCAACTGCTTGGTTTTTTGTCTGAGATGTGAAAATTACATGGAGATACCGCCCTATGACCTTATGACATCTGACTTACACACCTCGCGGGACATTGATAATTTGATGCCTACTTACCGATTACTGCACAGCCCCCAAAACAGTGGAAATTGAAAGACGGTGATCCTTCTTCCGTTTTTAGATATTCGATGAATTTATACCAATGACAGTTTCTTTTTAACACTTAGTTTGTTTGGTCGGCATCCTTTGAAGTGACGATGCTACTAGTATTCTATTTGACTTGATCACAGGTTTTTTTTTTGACCAATAAGATAACTTAAAGTTAGATGATACTTTGAGTTATCCCTTTGTAAATTTTCTCTATTGAGGGAACACATACGTACTAAAGCAATAGGACACCTTGCACTGTTCTAATGCAAAGCAGGATTTGACGAGTATATTAAATTTTCTCTAAAGATACACCCTGAGATGTGAGAACAATTGTGTTTGACACAATAAACATAAGCGAATGAAAAAGTCGATAGGAAGCGAATCGTTTTATTATTAGATACCGGTCAATAACCAACGATTTAACACCTCGAATCAATGAAACATGTGAATTGACCGTCAACCTACTAATTGTCTCATAGTTCAGCCCTTGTTGCTAGTTAATTTTTACGAAACAACATAGTAGTAAAGACAAGGCATGAAGCCAACACTCGCCGTGAATTCTTTGTTGGTATTTACAGTCAATTTTAACTCTTAAACTTACAAGTCACGATAAAAGCTTTACTCGATGTCACAATCTGCGTATTGTCCGCTTTTGCGTCGCCGGAATAAATATAAAGTGTCATTTAAAATTGCCAATTGGGTGAGTCTTATTTATTTAGATGAATATCGGTTCTTGAGGTGCTTTGATGAATTACTGCATGAAAGCTGCACCCTCATTGTTCTCAAGCTTAAAAAGTATTGCAAACTCAAATAGTATTAATTAACTACCCTTCAAGAAGAGAATTTATAGCACTACTTTCTCCTTCAGATTTGAATAGTTCCAATCGATTAATATTTACGATAGTTTGGAGACCAAGTAGATATAATAGTGGGGGGATCAAGTTGTCTTCAGAAATTAGACGTTTGCCCACAAGATATGCAGCTAGGATTAGTAATGCCAATAATCCATTGTGAAGATTGTACTTTGTGCGCAATTGTAGTTTTAAATTGTAGCCAATAGACCAAGCAAGTTGTTTTGATACCTTCGCCTTGTTTAGTACACCATTCATCAAAATTCATCAAATGCCTGCGGATAAAAGACAAACCACTATAATGCAATAAACGCGTTGTTCAATTCGTTACCTGTTTGCATTTTGTGATGTTAGTTCGTAGTTTACAGGTTATAACTAAAATGCCGATTCAAGTACGGCCATGGAAAGTTGATGAGCTCAGATTAGAGGGTGTTAACCTTTTACTAGCAGCAGCAGGGTGGTGTTTAAGATTTTAACTGCCCTTTTAGCCTGCGAAGGATGGGTTATTAAAATGATCTCCGTCCGTCCGTCCGTCCGTCCGTCCGTTCGTGCGTACGTCGTTTCTCTCGCATGCAATATCCAATTTCATTCAGACATGGCGCAAAGGTGACATATCTTGGACATGCATACGTCACTTTGTTTTACGACATATGCAAATTTGACCGAATGGCGACCATATTGTGGTCAAAAATCAATATCTATGCCATAACTCGAAAACTATTATATATAAAGACTTCATTCAGGTGTCTACCTCCATATTACCAAGTGCAAGCTTTTTTAAAGACCTTTACATTTGACCTTGGTCTTCACGGTCAAATATCAAAATGAAGTGATACCTTTCATATTACAGACGCTTTGTGGTATTTACGTGTGACCATTAAAATATATCGGTCACATTAAATTAAGAACAAGGGAAATATACGCATGCACTTTGTCAGCCATTAGTCACAGAAGTTAAAAAGTTGAGAGGCTGTGTCTTCTAGGAAGACTTGTTCAAAATGCCCCTCCTTCCCCCATCCCCCTACCTAGGATCCTATAGCTTAGACATGTACATCTGAACATATAAGTACATTACTATATGTTGAGTATTCGAAATTCTCCCCTTTTCTCAGGATTTCAATGTCATTTGGGGTCCAGACCAGTGGGTTAACATTTTTCATAGAATAATTATTGATACTATTATATCTGGAACTTTAATGGATGATTGTGGATTATGCGATCAGGTTCATCTATTATATTGACGAACTAATGCCATGGCCATATTAAATTAAGCGCACAACTGTTGAGAATATATCTTCACACAATTCAGGATTTACTAGCTACTTGACATGCGTGAACAGTTTAAAAGAGTTGTGTCACTTGATGTGTTTGTACATGAGCTTAATCGGCTAATTCATTTTTTGTCCACATTTGATTTATGAAAAGAATTGATGAATGATACCAAATATAATGCTTCTCTTAAAATGTATGCCATGAACCTTTTGACAAGAACCAGGAACACCTTGGATTCACCATCAACAACTTGTGTACTAAAAAGTTGATGATTGGTAGTCTCGGTTATCCCGCCCCCTGTGCTCTGTATTACCACCAAACTTAACAAAACATTTTAGCTCCAGGTTGTAGCATTTCTCAGCACTATTTGGATTGACAGTTGCGCATGCGTAAACGAAGCTATGTTGACTAGGGGTAAATCCATAAATGTCAACCTGTTGGTTTTCCTATTGTATTTATCTAAAGACGAAATGAATCACACAAGCAATAGAATCTGCGGCCTTGATAAGTTAAACTTTGCACACCTGAGTTTGATCCGATAATAATTTGGTCACCATCTTATGGTTTCATACTTTCTATTATTTCCTTCTACTCTATCGGTTAAAAATACTTAAAAAATTGCAAACTATGCTTAGCAACCACGGCTATATCCATAGCAATGGCAAAAATAAAGAGTTTGGTTGACCAAAACCAATAAGGGGTAGCCAAGTTGCAGGAGTTCAACCATTCAATTGAAGTCCAGCTATCCGTTACTACCTCTAGTACTGCTTAATAACATTGCTGAACTTTTCTTATGAAAAAATGATATAATTTCTAGCACGATAGATTTAATTATGACCCAAAGTAATGTGGTGACTAAATTTGCATATCAATATCATCGGATAAGTATTTGTTAGACAATCTTCGTCTACACAGTTCTACAATTATTCCAACTAAATGTCATATTGAACAACCTTGAAGTAACAAAGGTAATTCCCGCATGGGACACACAGACAGGAAGTACAGCGCCCTCAGGGTCAATTGCACAAAGGACAATTGAAAAGCTTAAGCCTTTTCACACATTTTAGCCAAATTTGCATATGACTGACTTGATCCATTAGTTTTCAACAATCTGATAGGCATACACCCGCAATAAATTAACTATACCATATACAAGGTTTTTTTTTTTTTTACAACGTACGCCTTTTGACCAAATGTTTATCATTTTTATTTCTTCAAAATCGTGTGGATCCTCGTCAGTCGGAGCACCAACATTCCAAACAACAGCGTTCATACATATATATCAAAGCATGAGAAAAGAACAACCAAACCTCTTAAAATTTGCATATCAAAAATGGAATTAGCTTCTAGATATTAGACTAATTGGCTCAGTAATTTGGGAGTTTCAGTCTTTTGACAGAAACAACTTTTTAATTCTTTATTTACGAATGAGTGATTTGATCATTTCCAAATGAACACAATCTCCAAGTACCTAGACAGATTTAACATTGATAGTACACAATGCACATATCGTGATACTGGTACAACTGTCCCTTGTAACGCATTTCAAGGGGTTACGTAGCATAGGCTATACAGCAATAAATTGTGTAAGAAAATTGTGTAAACAAGTAGATAATGACATTTATAAAGAACTTGGGAACTCTGCCAGGCAATCAAAGCTAATAACAATAACAACGATTTTGGGGGCAACCTCTAACTCAGAAGCATGTGGTATAATAGCTTGACTGTATAGTCCATCATATTAAATACGCCTATGTCAAATGATTGACGTTAAAGCTGCGCCAGCTGTAAGTAGAGTATTATTTTTCCGATCAGACAATCAACTATATATCCACCTGGATGTTATTAAAATTCAAATAATCAGACATTGCGCATGTTGAGTGGGGTTCATTGTATACATAAGTAGTACAGCAACAGGTTGCAGGTTGAAATTGTGATCGCATTTAGGGGCGCTGATTTTTGGATGTGGTCCTGAAATCAATTTGATTGGATGTATTGTTCCATATTATGTGTAGCTGTACACACATACGGTAACTCACGATATTATGAGTAAGTGATTATCTACTAAAACCGGTTGCAGCTAGAAGAAAAGTACCCACAGTATCAACGATTTGGTTTTATCAAGGTTTCCACCCATTGTACCATAAACACGTAACCATTTGAGTCTGATTTATATTTAGGAACAAACCACAACCTGTCAAGGTCTCTTCGTAAAATATTTGTTTCCTGGCAACCTGGTAAACGTGCTTTCGAAAGACTAAGTGACCTTCAGATAACGTAACTACATTTGTATTTAAGGGGAATGATGGCAAGGACATATGTACGTATACTATATATGCCTTGTCTGTTAGCTTAATTTCTACATTTTTCCAATTCCGAATCATTGTAACAGTATGATCGATATGAATATTTAATCATCACCCTAATTGATAACGTTAACCATACCATCCATAAAAAATGTCAAAGTTACGCTGTTTGGAAACAGATTTTGGAAATGCAAACTTAAAGTTACATATTTCATCTAATGTACAAGTGTATCGATGAGACAAACTTTGATTCACAACCCGTTGGTTACCATGGTAACTACCGTATTGAATGCTTAAGATAGTGTTACTACTTGATGCAGATCTTGGTCTTTTCTTGGTCCATTTTTTAAAAATCGATTGGTCGTTTAATATCAGTTGATTCATAGATTAACACATGAATTAATCGATTGAGTAATAAATTAATCTCATCAATGGTTTCAAGAGAAATAGAAGTAGACCAAAAGAGTGACAGAAAAGTAGAAAGCCCCAAGAGAGAAATGCAAACTGAGATTTCCTTGGCAAGCGCCCTCTTCTCAGAGTTAGTGATGAACTAGAGAACAGTGTGTGGACAGGTAGTATGTAAATGAAATTATTGAACGTGTAACTCAAATTTAAAACATTTAAATAACAAAGCGTGGATCTTTTGTGGCAAATACAAGGGACAGATATGTAGATTTTCACTTGCGATCCACATTTATTGAGAAAAATAATGTAATTTTCTGGATAAGAATGGTACGTTCCTTAGCGATCAAAGTCAATCTCTGCCTTGTTCAATTCATAAAGTACAAACTCAGACATTTTTGCGTGCGAGAAGCGACCAAGATCGAAAATGTCCATTGCCAATAGGAAACTCAATCACAGATGTGAACAAAGGGTGTTAAATAACAACCAGAAGAAAAAACACGTCTTTAAGAAAAAATTAAATCCGTTTTCACACAAACCTGAAAGGGAGACACGTTTCCAATAACTCGAAACCAGCGTACCCAATCTCATCCACGCATCGTTGAATATATTCTTATTTTCGCCGGATATCATCAGCGTTACTAAGCACGCTTTTCATAGCATCGAATTCATCCCAATAAAGAGGACAATCAACTTTATTGTATCTCCTTGTAGTCTATATTATTCCACATTGTCGCTTTTCAAAGGGCCATTTCAGAATTGAGAAATGTAAATTGAACGTCTTTTTTTATTGAACCCGACATCTTTCCGCCGCTTTTTATAACCCAGATAAACTACAACGAATCATCAAGTAATAAACCAAAGTATTTATCGTATGGTTTTATTGCAACTGTGTTACTGTTTTGTGACTTCTAGAGGGACTGTAAAATGTAATAGCAATTCGAGAAAATGATAGCAAAACTGCTACTATCTAATCAGAATAGTTACTGGTTACTGGTTCTGACATCTTTACCAAGGCATTGGAGAGATATGACTGAGTTTATAATCTACTTCGTGTACATTGGCAGTTTCTGGAAATCACATTTTGTCTTTATTGCTCTACTTGTCGAAATTGTATGGAACTAAGCATAGCAATGCGTCTCATCTGTTTACACTGTGAGATTTTGTTCTAAAAATAAATACTATTAAAACCTATCTTTGAAAGTGTAAGTGACCCATCAATGGCAAACGTTTGGGACTAACAATCTCGTTACTCGTAATGGGCAGGATGGATATATTGCAGACAAACGTGTCCAAAAGTAAACATATAGTATTACACATTGGTTTCTCTTGGTCTTTGGTTGGACATGGCAGTTTTGTAAAGATGTAATGTGGTTATTCGCATGCTTTATGTCAAACGTCGTTGTGGAGAAGAGGTTGGTGTCATTGTCGTTTCAATATACTTACTAGCGTCATACAACGATGGCAAGTCAGCCACCAGCTAGCTAACACAGACGCGGGCAAACTATTATTGTAACATGTTGAAATAATTGATAACAAATCTGTATTATGGACTTGAAGCAATTCCACTTACAGTAGGAGGGCGTCTAGCTCTGAGAGCAAGATTTTCTCAAGCGGTGACACATTTATCCTCACTGTTTTGCACAATCTTGATTACAAGGTGATTATATCCACACCATCAAGGCACCACTATCGCCAACTCGTGTAATACAATACAACGATACTGTTAGCTTGTGTCAATATCTTTAGTTACCTGGTAGTTTGCTTTCTGTGCAAGTATTTACCTGAGTCAACACAAATCTATAAATAGAAAGGTAAATAGGAACTCAGATTTTATCAAAGAGTGGAGGATTCAATGTATACGATTTACGTTGCTTCCCCATATCATATGTACCAGTCTGTTATATACATTTAATAATCACGTCCCTATGTATGGCTATGGAGAAATAGTGGGCTCTACCGGGCAATCATTATCCACTTCACGCCCTGGTCCACTTTGCCCAAATAAGGTAATGTTATTTATCAGTCCGCTTCGTGATACGACCAAGGCCTTTACGAATTGCCAATCAAACGGCGATTAGTTTTCAATATCACACCCAACAATAACATTAATTTCAAATGTAATTAAGTATTTCATGGGGTCCATGATAAAAGCTAGTGCAGCTTACGTGTTCTGTCTTGGTCCAGGCCCTTCTACCGTATAACAAGGCCCATATTTGATGATATTATTCCACTAATTAGATACAAAAATGACCCTTTTTCGAATGAGTTAATGCATATCATATCTCTGTGTATGATACAAATAAACAACGTGTGTTTTCTAAAGATTTGAAGGTAGAATCAAACGTATGATCTGCTAACTCAAGTCTAGACTCGATAGCACATGTACACTGCAGAATCCATATCATAGCTTAACATATTTTGAAAGTAGAAACAGTAGTACACAGACACATCTGTATATAGAGATAATACGAAATGAAATTTTGTTGTGGTGAAATCTATATTTCCAGCCTATACACCCCAGATAAGTTTTAATTGAATTTCAAAGCTTCGAGAAGGATACTTTATGTCGCAACAAGTAACAAACTGAATTGTTTAAAAAAAATCGAAATTTGCCAATCGCTTAAACAGTGTCTGGGTATTTATATGGATTTTTGATTTGCGGTATACATAGTTGAACCATTATGGGTTTGGTTGAAATGTACATTAATTTACTAGGCAGATAGTACACGAATGTCAGATTTATATTGATGGTGAGAGGCGATGAAGTTTTAATACACCCCTGGTATTTCAATATTTATGTCTGCAGTAATGAATGAAAAAAATTAATAGGGGGATAATTTTGTAGCAAAGATATTGTGAAACAATTTGATTAAAGTCTGATTGTAAACATTGACGGAAAACAGCAAAGTTACATATTACAAATGGAACAGCTGGATTAAAAGCATAATTGATGTTTTGCAAAAGAAAAATGGATGTATAAGCTTATGAGTACATACGGATTGAAGCTCAATAGCACTTAACATGCAGTAATGCGACTATATTCATCCAGCGTCCTATCACGCCAATTACCTCATCAATCAAATCACTCAATGAGCCGCGATAAATACTACACATACGGACATTCTACCGAAAAGAGACATTAAAAGACATTACCGAACAAACATGTCATCTTGTGCTGGCGTCTTCATTCTGGATGTCAACAACGTGGTCTCTAGTGTAAATCGTAACGATACCGTGTAGGAACTAGACTAAGGAGTCTTATGTCGAAAATGCTTATAGGAGTATGTTGTACAATACCTCGATGTATTTCGAACAGACTGTTGCATCTGCACTTAGATAATACCACAGGGACGCGTAATGTTGCCAGGATTGAGGATTTATACCAGCGACGGATACGAATTGTCGAATAATGTTGCTACGAATATTAAGCGTATTCTCCACATACTATGCTCGCTTGATACTCAGACCACTAAAAGAAATTCTCTTAGTGGTCTGAGCTTGATACAAGTAAAGGGGAAAGGGAGGGGCATACTGTGACAGCGAAATACTATGTCAAATCTGAACTATAACTGGCCATTTACCTTCAATCAAAAATATCCAGACAACCATAGAAGTTCGAAAAGTCAATCCCAGCTAAAATGGTCCTAAACAGTAATCTTAATTTTGTTCAGACATTATTGCCTGGTTCAAACTGTGCAAATATGCATAGTTGGTAATTGTATTTTTTGTATTCATCCACACAAACAAGATGGAGCAGAAATACTAATATTCGTAATGTTATACATAAATGTATCCACCCATACAGGCGACATTACGCGTCCCTATGAATGTATGGAATGGTCTGCCAAAGTGTGTTATGTGTATCTCGTGTGTGTCACCTATCATATCTTGCTACCCTTTGTTACGTTTGTTATGTCATAGTAAATTACATCATTAAATGAATCTGATCACTCTGGAGTGTTTTCTGGCAATACTGGGGATAGCTGGTACAGAAAATAATGGTCTTTGTCATGGGAAAACGACACACGGGTTGGCAATTTGATTGAATGAAACGTGTCAATAGGCATTGATGTGCATCATATTTTAAAACATTTATATCGGTAGCTTCATTTGTATGCTAAATATTTGATTGTTCCTCGGTACTCAAACGACCCAGAATGATATGCTCTCAGAAACACCCTATTGTGCCATTTAGCTATTAGTAGTATTGCCAGGTGTGATGTGAAGGGGCACTCCATACAGTTATATTACTAGTATGTATAAAACAGCATGTTGTAGATTACTGTAATTGTGGGTTGAGACGAAAACGGACCAGCTGTCACGTGGTTTCTCCTGACCCCTAACTAGTCATCAGTTCTGGTATTACGATTGAACTGCCATCATCATTATCTCAATATACTGCTATTAGTACAATATCAGTTTTTAAAGACATCTTATTTACCAGGTGTACATGCTGAGTCTGTGTTATGCAAATGGTAACAAAAATTTAATCAGGATTGGACCTAGATATGTGAATATTTTATATTATATCAGGACAAACTATTCATTTAGAAAAAAATGTAAAAACACAAGTAATCATGTATTGAAAAGAAGGTTATAATTGCATATAGGGTGTGAAGTTTGTGTTCTACGGAGTCTTTTCCATACGAAGAATAAAAACATTCAAGTTGACGTAAAAAGAAAGAAAACTCAAGAAAGATTTCTCTGCGCAACGTGATGATTTTTTTTATCTCTACACGGATTGAATCTAACAAAGGTATACTACTGTAAAATGGAACACCATTGTAAGCTGAACGATTTTCGCTCATATTTATTCAGCTGTTCAGCATATAGCGTAAATGATCAGAAAGAAAAGAATCATTTGTAAGACTTGAAGGTCAATCTCAAGATCGACAGTCAGCAATGTAACATCATGATGGCGTCACGCGAAGTCTGTCAAATGTGGCCTTTCTGATGCCGAATAAGGCGTTTCCGATGCTAAACATGGCGTCTCTTATGTTTTGGTCACATCGTATGATGCATTCAGGATCTAGGAATCGAAAACCTTGCGACAACCAAATATAAAGCACAGATAAAAAAAATCATCGGAGAAAGGAAAACGTTTCAAGGACAGAACAGAACAATCTGAAAATTACAGAGTATGAGTGTCTAGAAGTTTAGTAACATTTGGTCACGTGATGAATTATTGAGATGGTTCGCCGTAGGATGAGTGGCAGCCTAGCAACGACTCGACAACACGCTTTGGTTACGATCTCAACCTACTTATAATGTGAATGAGTAGGAAAAAACGCCAAGATACATAAAATATACTAATCTTTAACTTAATTATATTCCATATATTCCAGATATTTTTTTTAGCTGAAAACTAAGCAAACCATTTCACACATTACTTAATAAATACCCGACACTTTGATGGAATGAAACGGTCACGAACACCCGCTCATTTATTTTGGAGTTTGCTCATTTAATAAAATTCTTTTGTCTAAATCGGGCAGTGCCAAGTAAATGTTGACAACATCACATTTTCTCACATAAATCCACTTTCAAATTTTTATTCTATAAGGTCTCATGAAACACATTATTTTTTTTGCAGATATGCTAAGTGAAAATATAATGAGCAAAACCCAAAATAAATGAGCGGATGTTGACCGCGTTAGGATGGAAAACAACTAGAGTAGATGACAGTCGTTTCTCAAAAATGCGCTTAATTTGACATAAGTTATAGATATAGTTATTCAATGACGCGACAATTTGGTGGTCCAAATGGAATTCAATTAGCTAATTAAGCGAGACTTGTTGCCGTCGTTTGACAATGATAATTAAGGCGACAATAGTTTAGAGAGTGCATGTAAAATGTTCTATTTGAGTGTTGCTCGAGAGTTGTATACTGTTACAAATGTAAAGCGATAGTATGGCCATTTTTCTGTCTGTCTGTCTGTCTGTCTGTCTGTCTGTCTGTCTGTCTGTCTGTCTGTCTGTCTGTCTGTCTGTCTGATACGGGTTACAATCTACCGACTCTCAGCCATTTCATTCCTGTCTCATGACGGTGAGAGTGGGTGGGGTGGGGGATTGGAAGGAAGAAACATAACAATTAAATGAAAATGAAGTTTGCTAGTATAGTGCTTTTGCAGGTTAGAAGTGTTACAATAAAAGACACATTTGATCTGTACGACTACATCGTTACAATTATGTATAGTGTTATTCCTCTCACGTTTAATACGAATCCCGCGAAGCTACTGCTAGCCAAAGGGGTTCAATTTTCCTGAATTTATTCCTTCTTTGACATATTCGGATAGATAGATAGATAAGGTCTTCACTCCTAGATGTTAATTTTGATCTCTCTCGCTGCTACAAAATTACACTTAACTTTTTTGGGGCTTCTTCTCGGCGACAAGCAAAATTAATGCCCTAATTTGCAAACGCCCATGGTGCTTAGCAGATAATACCTTCAATTAACTATATCCCTGTGAGATGCATTACTGTCTAGCGTGTAATTACCGAGACGACGGTTAACTTGGCGATGAGAGTTGAACAAGATATCTGCCGATGAAATCAAAGACTTTGTGGCGGTCCCTGTCTGATTTATTTGATAAGCAACTAAATACTCACCTTCGTTTGCCGATGATCGGAATGTCATCCATCTAAACTGGTTTCTCCTTTAGTGGATGGTATTCATCAGTTAACAAAAGACGCCGTCTACTTACATAGACAATATCTTAAGAAACGAGGATAGCTAACACTGTGATAAAAGTCAATAGCATTGTCTTACATACACCATTAACCAATATCAACGAAGTAGATAACTACTTTCACTTTCATAAAAAAGGCACATTAAGTTTGGAAAGTCTTTCGGACTTGTTGCGAGTAATTATTAGGTTATGCTGACCGTATCACTTAAACTTCCCTCGGCTACTTGATTTTATTGTAACTTTCTTAAGCACCCTCAAATTTAATTTCCTTTCGACCAAATATACGACTTACAAGTCACATCTGACATAATATAACAAGTGTATCATTCGACATTTAACATCTAGAACACTTATTACTACTGAACATTTTTCCTAATAAAGGCATCTCATGTCCAAAGATATGCTGCAGGAGTTTGTAAAGTGGCGACAGTGAAATTCCTGATAAAAGGGGAATTCTATGCATCTCAACAGATCGCAAAATGTCAGAGTGAAGGGGGGAAAGCATGTGGACACAGTGTATTGTGTCGGAGCACCTAAGCATCTCAGCAGCTAGACTTCGTTAGTGTTGCTATTGTGTAGGATTCCCCTGCGGCGTATTTGTGAATTCCCGACTGGATTCCTGGTTACGTACCTGCCAATTTACACGTCGAATGAGTATTTACGACATTGTCAGTCATTGCTGAAGTAACTAAACATATGTGCTTCGTAACAGAACAATATTCTTTCTTGTAATATTTCTGATATTAAAATCAATTTATAAAAATAAAAATTATTGAGAAGAAAACCATGAGCCATTTCGTGTATCTTAACACGAATGATTTAAAGGCTATGGAGCCAACAGCACTTCGTGTTAGAGGGAAAACATGTCCAGACAAGATTGCATAATATAAATCAGGAAAAAAAACGCCTTACGCAAAAGTCATATCATAGATCATTAATCCAAGACATTTTGGTTGTGTACTGGACTGACTTCAAATTAGTTCAAACCCTTCAACAATTCCCTTTTCAGTATTTTCTTCTGTACAAATATTGACAGGGTTCGAGTTGTAGCTCTCAATCCCCTCATCAACATAAATGTAAACAAATATTTGAAATCTAAGCTGGTGAAGGCAAGCACTCTTTGTTTAGACAGACTAGTTTACCATAATTGGATTTCGGTTACAGGTCAGTTTAGTTGATGCACGTGAAACATGTTTGAGCCCCATGTATCCTCAGAACATTCTACCGATAAAAGTACCCACCATTAAAATAGGCAAAAGACACTACAAATCAATAGTAAAGCAGGGAAACCTGTTGGGGAAAGAGGGAGGACCAGGTTTTTGAAAGTCATACCCATCGTGGAATGTACCATCAGAAGCGCTACTTGAATTCTGTACTGACCTTGCGAAGATTCTGTAACCTTGCTATTACCAGAAATTACGATTTTAATTTACGACTCAATCAAACTGAAAGACCTTGACTATACACCAATGTCAAGGTGACTTCTATAACCTTATCACGTGACTCATGTAACCGAATCAACGTGGCGATAAAATGACACTGCTTGACGTAAAGGATCGGAGGATGTAGAATGATAACTGTGTGATTTATTGTGTGAGTAAACAGTGACATATGGCTGATTTAGGTGAAAGCTGTAATTCATACATGATAGTTTTCACACTTCAGATTCCTGGAATACTGTCAACACATGGAAAATAGTCTCTACTGTACTGACACACAGCTTTACACGATTCCCACAGTATTGTATAATAGTACGAGTCACAGGATATAATGATAACGACAGATATTGCATTGGAACTATAGTAACAGGCAAATTCGGTTTTACAAGATAGGCAGGCGTGTGGACAGATTATGAAATATGGGTAATAAATGTGTGGCCGGATATGATGACGACGACAGGGATAGGGAAAGGTTGCTATAGCTGTACAAGCTAGGATGGGTGTAGACTACTGAGACGTGGAGACTAGCCATATTCAAGCTAACAGACATACCGTTATACCGTGCCTGATTTATAGTTGACATATTACAGTACAGTGGGACAGTCATGATCACGCTGGTGAGCTGAGGAAGAGTAGAAGGATAGAACAATTTGCCCCATTTGATGTTTTTTGGAAGGGGTGTATGTTGGGACACGTATACTAATTTGTGAATAAAAAGATGTTTAGTTAGCCGGAAAAAAGTAATTTGAATTATACCATGGTATTATTGCAAAATGTAGAACCTTATTTAGTGGATACGAAAATCTAATATTAATATCCCATTGCATTGAATTGTAACAGGAAAGGCGGGGATATTGTACTGTAGTAGAGCTAGTCGGTGACTACTAGCTAGGCATTCATATTTTCCCCATTTATATTCCATGTATGTATGAGATGTTTGAACAATCAACTAATCTTCGCTTTACACTGACAAGTTCCTTTGATTTTTAAAGCTATTTTTAGTCTTAGTTTGTTGATTTTGTATAAACAAAGGGTTGAATCGAATATCCATCCATTTGTAGCTCCTGAAAATTGAGCGAGAAATCCTTAATGGCCGGGAAAAATGATCGATATTTCTACTGCACTCCCGTCTCTCTTTTGCAATATGAAACCCTATCGATCGCTCCTTTCCAACAGTAACTAGCATATTTCTATCGCTACTTAGCCAGATATATAAACTTTATACTCCATTTTGCTGAGAAGTCTTTCATATGCTTTTATCGATTTTGCACTATAGATTTTGCGTCAAATACCATGCACATAGTCAATACTCTGTATGCGCCCTGTTGAAATTCTGTAGACTACGTTAATATTTTCACGTCCATCGACATAGTACTATAGTAGCTGTACTCGAAGCGAAAGACGTACGAATGTTAGTGGACACATTGCACTCGTGAAGTCTAGTGTCTCATGTGTAAATAGGCAGTGTACTGTAATATTTTTCTCAAAATTTCTGTGAAGTGACTGAAACTACGTTTTAAAGCTGAAAAATACAGTAACAGGTTACCCAAAGGTGAAAAAAACATAATTTGTAACGTTCTGCCAAATCTGACCAACCTGTCTGTACACTGAATTGTGTTGACTTAAGCATTAGCATGGATCCCAAGTAAATATGCAGTCTTGAATTCACAGGAGTTGGCATGGCAACGAAACGATTGTCCGTCGTCGAATACGTAAACAGGTGTAATAACTCAACTATACTTTTACCTAAATGTTACTGTGCTACTGGCGCCTCCACATAGCCACTACAAAGGTTGTCTTAATCCTCGCAATGTTGTCGTGACCTCCCTTATTGTCAAAACCATATAATACTAAAGTCTTACACGGTAATTTAGTGCCTTTAGATTCTAGCCTATGAATACCACCTAACAGGATATTTGACAGTGTCAAGAGATAAATTACAAACGAGGAAAGCAGAAAACAAACAAACAAAATGTTAGGCTGATGTCCAACAGGTACACGGGGTAGGGTATTTAACCTTCAATTCAATGACTGCTTTTTCCTTTTGGACGGAAACGAAACTAAAAAAAAGAGAAGCACTGTTCTGTATTTAATTTCGTCAACATAGACACAGCAAAGTCACGGTAAATACATGTACCACGCACAATTCAGAACAGTATTTGTGCCTGACATCAAGAGACTCGAAACACATTTGACGTGTTATTGCTTGGG
Organism: Glandiceps talaboti; assembly: GCF_964340395.1. Taxonomy (NCBI): domain Eukaryota; kingdom Metazoa; phylum Hemichordata; class Enteropneusta; family Spengelidae; genus Glandiceps; species Glandiceps talaboti. The sequence goes on from NC_135552.1 coordinate 18,225,391, forward strand.
GTACACAGAGTTTTATTAAGACCTTTAATTTCAATTGTGTGATTCAAAGTTACTTTAATAATGACGAAGTGAAACGCTATTTAGAAGAGGAAATGAACTGGATCAGGGAAATATCCAAAGAAACATTTGTCTCAAAATGGACATTGACGTCTTGCGACGTAACACCTGGTAGGAAATTGAATACGAGTAGTAATATCGTCGACAATGTAAAGGTAAAACACACAGTACGTGCTTCTCGGACTGCAAATTAAACGACTAGATAACGATGATACAACTGCCGACATCGAAGCACTGACGAACGGAACCTGTTCTAAACAGGGGAAGTAAACATAAGAATTGGATTAATAACACTTTGCACAGCATGTTGGAAGTACAACAGAGACTTGTATTGTATTACATCTTATTAGTTCAGGTTTACAAACGAATTTCCAGTAACTGTGACAGAGTCCCCCTTGCATTTCGTGTACACGTAAAGAGGCCATAAACTGTTCTTATCAAACCATGGTATGTAATACTGTTCCAACATGCTGAGCCAAGTGTTATTTAATCCTATTCATTTTGTTTACTTTCCCTGTTTTGTAACAGGTTCCACTCGTCAGTGTTTCGATATCGGCAGTTGTACCGCATCTTCACAGCGACAACGTCAACGCATACTTGTTGTTGATATTTTTGTTTTAAATTTGGAATAGCATATGTAATATAGGAACAAAATAAGTGTAAGCAATACCAGAAAAATGTGTAAAAATTTATTCCATGAACATTTTATTGTTGTTAATTTTGAATTGTCCAGATTCAACACTCTCTATCACTGTTATGAGAGTGTGACTAAATTAAGTACCCAAAGACAATAACCAGTCCCAGACTACTAAAAGTCTAGAAGTACAGAGATGAATATCCTTTAAAAAAAATATCCGTAATATTTAATATATTTACAGGATTTCGGCGTTTTGAAGAAATTGTAGAATCAGTACATACTATAAAATATTGATACCAGTTTGATTATTTTTGAATTGAAAACAGAAATTTAATTTTATTTGTCCAACAAACGTAAAATATTACATATATATATTATAAGTTTAAGAAACGTTTGGAGTAGGGTAAGCTTTCTAATTAACTTATGTTCAGTTCAGAATTACACAATAGATTTATTTATTTCTCTTTCAAGCAGTACATATTTAGGCTTAGATTTTCCTACTTAGCGGCGAATGCATACCTTCTTGACACAATTTATGTCAACAAAACGACATATTTCTCCTTTGCAAACATCTGCTATTATGAAGGAAAGAATTTGTCCTGCCTTGAGTTTCATCTACTCAGGCACAAACCTGTCTTCGGGTAGCTAGATTTCAATAGTCTCGGCACAATGCCATCGAATGGACTGAATTGCGTGCAATGTTTCAGTTCATTAAAATGACAATAATACCGTGTTTACGTTTACATTTACAGATAGCTTACTGTTCCATTTAAAATGTTAGCGGTCCGTATAGCCATCTTAAGCACCCGTTCTAAAAATAACTCATTCCAACACTGCTAAGCTACAAATGTAAAATAACAGACTGTGAAAGGGGCGATCAGACGTAAGTTGTGTAGTCAGCATTGTTTGCATCATGCTGAAACTTATTGCTCATAACTGCAAACACGAATTTAAATTAAAAAGGAAAACATAACCTATATACTGTTATGTATAAAAGGATTGCATAGTTAAGGTTACCTTGAACCGTTCTACCGAAATAAATCTCGATAATTAGTCACTAACATTTTGTCTACAATATTGATTTTACTATTATCATTACATTGTTTCCATAGTAGCTTACGTCTAGACACACGTCTTGAAAATATTACCAATGAAGCCTTAAGTAATTACACGATGGGAAGGCCTGGGGAAATAAGTCTAGTCTGTAGTATGAAATATGACCCTTCCCTCTAGTCCATTGTGCTAAAAAGTGATCCTCCCTCACTTTCCTTTCTGCAAAAAATGACCCTCCCCCGTTCAAATATTTCAATGAAAACACATTTTTAACACCGCCTCTCTGTGGCGTAGTTGTTTAGAGCTCAATATTAGTAGTCGGGAGGTCCTGGGTTCGAATCCAACTAGAGACAGGTAACTAGAGACATGTAACTTTTCTGTAGTGAGTGATAGTTTTAAAGGCATTTGTTGTTTCCCACTATAAGACCACCACAGTGAGTTTGTGTTTGTCAATGCCTGCGTTCGGATCTAACTGGCTGAGATGAAGGCCAAAACTCCCAAAGACAACCTCAGAACAGAGGTCAACATCTCCACTCCACCACATTTATGATCCCCAATATCTTGCTACGCTGTTCCCCCTTTTACTACTCAGTCTGAGACCCGCTCCTCTCAACCCACCACAACTAACAGTTGCATGCCAGTGTACTTCGAGTCAATACATTTCATGTTATGCTATTACTTTACTTGGTAGTGGTGGGATGTGGTAGCAGCATGATTTGGAACCGGTGGCAGCGGTGGGATCATGCCTAAACCACAAAATAATGCAAAGTTAGATAAAAATGACAATGTGACCCTTCCTAATTTCTGTTTTCTAAAATATGGTTCTCCCTCGAGGACCGATTTGTAAAAAAGTGACCTACCCCCCAATTCCACCGGCCTCCCCTCCCCTTGTAAGTACTTGAGGCTTCACAATGTAACGCTATTTAATTTTATTTGACATTGTTTGAGTTTCTAGACAAGTTTCAACTCTGATTCCAATAAATCCGCGCTATTAGTAGAAATTAAATTTTTTTTATGCGAACCACGGTCGTTGACATCAATCAATAACTTTGTCCTGATAATTGCACCGTCTGCCAACTTGAATGTCAGCTAGTAACGTAACAGCGTCAGTAAACTATTATAGTTGGTAAAATTGCTCAAGTCTCTGCGCTTTTTCACTCTTTATTTTGATTATCGTGTTCTTTGGTGTGAAATGGCGACCTAATCACGCGTGAGTCATTGCGAACTGTAGGCGGGGAACACGAATATGGGAGACTACTATTAGTAACTTGGAAAAAAGAGTTGATTATACGCCCCTTCACAAAATTTGAAATGATTAACGAATCCAGAACATTTGAAGATTACGAGACAAAAAAAACTAACTCCCACGGGACTGTTGCTAGTCTAAAAAGCTGGATGCCACTGCAGCTTTATTTGTTGACAAGACAGATACCACGGTATGTTACATGAATGTTCTATTGTCCTTCGTGTAGCAGTGCCGAAACTAACTAACTGGTAGTCAGGGTAAGATTTGAAAACACAAGATAACACTTTTAGACCTCTTGTGTTGAAATTTTAGGAAAACACATAACTTTCGTAAGCCCAAAACATCTAACACCTAACCCTTTCTTCTTTAGAATAACAGAGCATTTACTATATCCATACTAACGAATTGGTAGACCTGTGACACAGTAAAGACAATACTACCAATCCAAGTACAGTATAATTGAAATCATCAGTAATAAGTCGATAGTTTCAAAAATAAAGTTACTGATAAAAAAACCTGCTAATAACACTACGCATGATTCATAGAGGTACCGGGCTTTTGAAGTTATCAGTCAAACATTAACAATGTCTAAAAGGCTAGTTGAACTGAGGCGAATGATTCAACCCTGTTATTCCCCGGGTCACTATAAAAGTATGCACGGTTGTTACTTTATGTGTTACTACCCGTTCTTGTTATGAAATACTGCATCTTAAGAAGCACTGGCAATTATTTAAAGAAAACTGCCAACTTTCAAGCTATATACTATACTATACTATACTATACTATACTATACTATACTATACTATACTATACTATACTATACTATACTATACTATACTATACTATACTATACTATACTATACTACACTATACTATACTATGCTATACTATACTATACTATACTATACTATACTATACTATACTATACTATACTATACTATACTATATTATACTATACATAATACTATACTATACTATACTATACTATACTATACTATACTATACTATACTATACTATACTATACTGCACTACACTACACTACACTACACTACATTACATTACACTCTACTACTCTACACTACACTACACTACACTACACTACACTACACTACACTACACTATACTACACTACACAATACTATACTACACTACACACACTATACTATACTATACTATACTATACTATACTATACTATACTATACTATACTATACTATACTATACTATACTATACTATAGTTTTCAGAAATTGAAAATACTATTCGTGCTATATTATTAATAAATACATACATACATGCATACATACTTATAATTTTACTAATATATATAATTTATTGCAGGTTGAAATTTTAATCACGATTGTCGTGACGTCATACGAGAGTAAATCCTTACTTTAATACGCAAAACGTTACCATCGCTTTCATTGCCTTCGTAAAGTATAAACTACTTGTAGGGGTGTTTTACGAGTTTAATATTATTACTAGTGCTGCAAGGAATACATCTATTCATTGCCTAGTTTTCATCAAGTACCTCTACAACATTCAATCGTAAATCATCGAAACTGCCGTCGAGACACCGTTGAATTTCACCATGTTTTGCAATGCCGACCTTGTGTATTCTGTACGCAGGCAGCATTGATCATTTTCTCGTGAACATGTTCCTTTTACCGTCCTTGCATGTATAACGTTGTAAACATGTGTTGCTCGTTTAAGAGTATCTCTCGAAAAACAATGCAGAAGAAGCAAACGGATCCAAATTGTAAATAGGCACGGCCAAATGTAAGACCGAAAAGCCCAAATGAGTCCTCAGACGAGGCCAGATCACAGGGGCGTGTAGTATTGCTTAGATTTCCGTTTTCTTAGGAAAATATCATACGAATCTTGCTGCTACAGATGTATCGATCTCTATAGTACTACGTATACTATAAATATCTTTATCTCTTTCCCTGTACAGGTAGGAATATATTTTAAAAGGTTGTTATATTTAGTCTGTAGACCTGGAAAACAACAATCTATGCAATATTACACGCCCCTGTGGGCAAGATCACCGAAGGAACAAGGTGATTTCATGATCACGTACTGCCATTCACTGTGTTACGAGTATAAGCACGGCTCATTCATACGTTTTATTACTCATGTTCCTTATGCGTATAATTTCACAGAGCCTATATAATCTGCTGATAATTCCAGTTAAAGCTAGTTTAGAGCACAATATATAGTTTTATGTTAAAGACAAAACAACATATAGTGTTGATAGGAAATTTAACTCGTGGATCATTACTTACAGACTAATTACTGTGGCACATCCACACCCGATTCTTTCGTAAAAAGGGGTGGGGAAACATACATTCCCAGAAATCGTTTTCGATATATCATCATTACTAATGGGTTCATCATAAAATACAGAATAAATTTCAGAGTAGCTAAGTGTATTACTTTTTTGTATGTGTGTGATCACAGTGAAGTATAAATATAAGATATCGGTATTCAGTGTATATTAACACATCGGGTCTAACAACGACTTAGTTAAGCCCTACAGACACAATATTATGTTAATAATAATAGTGTATTGTGTTTCATTGTGTTTTAGATATGACAATTGTAAGCAGATGTCCGTCCATGTCAGTATACCGCGTAATTAAAGATTACTTTGTAAACATCACACGGAGCGTAAAACATTCAATTATAGTCTCAATACATTACAGCTGTTAACAGATGAAACATAAATTAACATAATATATATATATATATATATATATATATATATATATATATATATATATATATATATATATATATATATATATATATATATATATATATATATATATATAGCTAACATTACATCAAAATCACAAGATTGCCATACTGATACAAGATGAGCAAAATAATCTCCTCCCAATATATACAGATATGTGTGTCTAATCAATGACATGTTCTCTTATTTGACTTCTCCCTTACAGTCTAATTCTTGGGTGGCTGTTGATCATGACGAAGTAAAGTAAATGTTATTTGCCTCCAGGCATACAAAAAGACAAAAGTTGACAGTCCTTTATACATTGTATCTGTTATCATTCCGCTGACTTGTCTTGCTGTATAACAAATAAACTTGTCAAAACTTTTCATCCTTGTTAATCAACCGTGTTAGACGGCTGTGAAAGAGGAACTCCACTGTCTATGTTATGAGTATGATACCGTCGTCTACATGGTATGTAAGCCATAAATGTAAAGATATTGATAGCAAACATCTAATGACCAAGTTATATCAAGACACTCGCTATCTTATGTTGAGTTAGGCGGTGTTCTCCTTATATCTTGCCTTGATCCTTGTTAAAGAATAGTAATTCTAAACATCGGGTTGCATTTGTTGATCAGGACAGTTTCACTCATTCTGTCTTAGATGGGGTGAACCATTTAGGCAATTAGTAATTAAGTCTTGTTAATTGTTCGTAAAAGTATTCAACTATCAACCGTTCAATTGAGATATAAAGCACCATGGCATTACATTGCATTCTAATAATGATATCAATATTTGTGAATACTTTCAACAGTCCACGCACACCTAGTGTGCCCATTTTTCGATTTATCGCATAACATATTAAAGTGGCCATATGGATGAAGATTGTGGGTTCACTTTGGGTTTTTAATTTTATCATATCAGTGGCTTCCTACTTGAGAAAAAAATCAATCTGAAACAACATATACCAAGCCGCGCCCTTGCTTGTACAATAAACAGCAAAACACTGTAAAATGTTTGTTATTGTACGTACATATTTTTTTTGCTATTTATTGAGTTATAAACAGACCTGGTCTATATTGTTTCACATTATTTTTTTCAAGTAGGAAGCCATGATAAAAGTATTTTATAAAATTAAAAATGCAAAATAAATACCCAATCCTCATCCATGTGGCCACTTTAATTAATAACTCTTCAAAGTCAAAGTCAAAGTCAATGCCCATCTTAATTGTCTGAAAAGTGTGTGGAATTGATACGTCAACGTATTTAATTTCTGATGTTGTTGTTTTTTTTGTATAGCTATTGCTTAGCACTATTATATCCCTATGTCCTCCTACCTACGTTTTCAGTTGAAGTTTAGAAAGCGATGCCAAATTTTTCATTTTTCTAGACCAAATAGATGAACCTTCATATTGTTTGCACACCGAATTGGAGTGTTTTCGATTACCTTAAAATGACCAGGATTGCGTTAGGCCGTAGTATGACTGCTATGTTGACGGGGGAAAAATATGAAGGTGCAGATCGTAAATTGACAGGTTACCACACAATAGTGACAATCAATACATACAGCGGTGTTTGGTGACAAATAACGGCGTTATTTTTAGTTTGCCAACTACCTGCCACAACGTACTGATCCTGGCATGCGTTCCAGCTGTCGAAATACACACGCAATTTGTACTTGTGAAGGCCCATGAACCCTGATAGCTATTGTATAAGAATTAAAACAATATGCAATACAATATTATGACGGAAATAAATGAAATAAACTTGTGTTACATACCTGTACTACGGGTAACAGAAACAGTATGTATGCGATTAGTTGAGACATGGTTCCATACATGATCTGCCGACGGTGAGTCAATTCAGGTGAATTTTCGTGTACGTTTGTGAAGTGCTACCGCAAAAGCTCTAACACAGTTGCTATTAATACAATCCACTCTGTAGTTGGGGTTTCCGAGATACGCAGTCGTTGATTTAGGAGCTGGAAGCAAACTGCGACACGTAGATAACGCCACACAATCGACGAACTGGCTTGAATACAGCTGCTCGTGACTCGACTATGAGTGCTGCTGGACGAATATAGTAGTTGAGAATAGACGTGTATACAGACGGAGTGCGTGGCGCAACGTGTTACACAGGTAGCAGTATCGACAAACTAGGATGTCCTGTACTATACTGTGTCCCAAAATGTAACGGTGGCTGCTACGTTCAATTATTTCAAACTGTAGTATTTTAGAATAATTTCAACATGTGTTGTCCACCGTAGTGTTGAGCGACAAGCTATGTCTTTCCTCGCACAATATACTGCCAGGTAAACCCGCGTCTAACGTGACATGCGATAATAGTCACTAAAGTACCTCACATACAGTTTCTGATTACCTAGAAGAAATTGGAACTGGTCGGGCCAACAGGTACGTACGTGGGCATCCACAGTTGCTTGATGGTTGAACGCAATAAGAATATGCGACGGCACGCACTAAATTGCTTACTTTATCACCTAATTGTCAATACCTGTAGCCTCCATGCACTTCGTGGTTACCACCGACACTGTCCTCACCATCGAGTGGATACTTAACGGAGTAAAGTGTAGTGGTGATAAAACAGCTATATGTCCGTCACATTAACGATGATGCTATACAGATTGAGTACCGCCCACAACTACGTAGACTGGGGGATTCCACTGCACTAGCAAGGTGGATAGCAAAATTGTCCACAACATTCACACCAGCGGGCTTCTGCTTTATCAGGTAGTTTGGCCTGCTTGATTGCTGAAACTTTGAATTCTGGCTGAAATGGATAGAGAGACAGAGATATGGTTAATAACGAGCCGTCCAATCGTATCAAGTGTGCAGTGAGTATCCAAAGCCTGCCAATAAGAAGGGCGTATTGTTAGTTTGTAGGTATTTAGGCCGTGTTGATATTTCTGACGTGTAGCGTATTATATAACAACTTTGATACTTTGAAGTCGAAAAGACCAGGACGAACAGAATCCGTCCCAAGACAACGTTGTTTACTCACTGCAATCATGGAAATATCACCTTCCAGGCTACAATGCAATAAATCACACAGAGACATCACATGTATCAAATCTTAGAACCATTTTTTAAATGACAACTAGAAGATGGATATTACCCATGCATGAATGTGATCCCATGGCTAAGTAACTATAGGGGATATGTAGGTTTTGATAAATGTATTGAAAACATGATACAATAAAAAAACCTTAGAATCTGATGTCATTTCAATGCCTTTAGTAAATACCTATTAAGTGGACTCAGCATCGTGTGAAATTGGCTAGACAATTATATAACTAGTTCATTAATGCCAATTAGTGGTAAACACTATCTGGATGAAACACTGCTAACAAAATTCTGTAAGGGGTGAATGAATATATACATTTACAAGTATTTACAGACCGCCGCCTCTCCCCTCCCATCATTTCGATCCATTGACAGTTGGCGCTGTTCTCCGACGCTGTTCGGAGCACCGTTACAATGGAAACATATGATATCTGATTCTGTCAAAACAGCTCAGTATAATACGGCTGATGACTTCAATAAATGACTCTGAGATGAGTGTGTCCATTCTCACCTTGGCCATCTGATAAGGACCTACTTATACCAGGTCGTTATTGTCATACTAAATACCCATAAGCCGTGTGCTTTGATATGGAAATCCACCTTTCAGAAGTTGATCCACTTTTTACAAAAACAAGATTAACATCTTACTGGTGTTTGATAACTTTATTGTGCAAACTAAAACAACACACCTTGTTAGTCTTTTTTTTATTGGAAGCCGGAGATCTGAGACCTGAATGGGAGAATGCTGTAACAGCCTTAGGCTTGACAATGGGATGTTACCGGACTTCATCCCAATATAACTTTGACACCGCTAGAAACCATAAACCCCGATCTTGTATGTATTAAAACTACCCGGATTCTGCCATAATTGTTCATGCCCCTGGCGACCATTTCAGAACGTGACTAGGACCTATTTATCGGATAACCAACGGGAGCTAGTCCCATTTATAGGTTCCTTTGGTTCAGTGTTATAATTTTAGTGCAGAAGGAAACCGGAGTACCCGGGGAAAACCTGCGTTGTACGGTAGAGTCAAAGTGAAACCCAGCCGAACCCAGGCTGCAGAGCCTGAGAGACGTATACGTATATACGAGCTAACCGCTCGGCCACCGACAACCCGGGATCGATGGGATACGCATCGGCTTAAACAAATGAGAAAAAGACGAAAGAATGGGAAAGAAATGGACAGTCCGGTGGAAGACACTCAGGCGGGGAAAAGTGATAGCAACTGCAAATAAACGGTGGCAAGTGATAGTTAGAGCTCATTACTTGTAGTCAGGAGGTCCTGGATTCGAATCACACTAGGAACAGAGACTTTTTTTTTGTAGTAAGTACTTGGTCCTACCACGTCACATTTATAGTTTTTAAAGGTATGTGTTGTTTTCCACTATGACCATCACAGTGAGTTTGTGTTTGTATTAAACCAATACCCGACTTTGGATCTAATTGGCTGAGCTGAAGGCCAGAACTCCCAAAGATTAGATGAGCGCACAACAGACGACATAGGGGCCGAGGTCAACAGCTCCACTCCACCATTATCCCCAACATCTTACCACACGTTTCCCCTTTTACAGCTGTTAAACCTGCTCCTCTATCTCCCCACACCACAACGAACAGTAAATTCACTGCATTTCGCTGATATGTAATGATATTACTTTGCAATGGTGACAAAGGTGGGGTGTGGTAGCAGTGGTATTTGAAACCGGTGGCAGCGGTGGGGATCATGCCAAAATCACAAAATAATGCAGTTAGTTACCAAAATGAGTCAAAGTAAAACGTGCCTCTCCCGTAATTTTCATTTTCTAAATACGGTCCTCCCCCGAGAACCGATAAAAAGTATTCCTCCTAACTCCCCCAGGCCTCCCCCCATGACCCAAGATCAAGTTGCGTGGTTACGTTGTCGACCCTGGACATATCGATAATATGCTGTGAGGAGGATGTTCAGTGTCTTTGGATCAACTTTGTTCGAACGTAATTATCCAGGATTCAATATGTTTTACACTCTGAATAATACAACATTGATCCACACTTTTCAACTTCAGCGCCCTTATATAATCTACAGGGATTAATAACAGATAACCTAATTATATACCAAGGTAATGAGCATTTTTGACAGACTCTCAATTAATTGATTGATTGATTGATTGATTGATTGATTGATTGATTGATTGATTGATTGATTGATACAACAGTCAAATTGTACACTCTCTGTACATGTAAGGACAGTTGTATTATTTTACAGTGCCTTGCAACAAACGCCAAATCTAATCAAAAGGGATCTATTTATAGAACTGGAGCTCACTGGCTTAACAATGTCAGGGGGTATCTATTACAATTCTAACACATACTAACCTGCCCCGTGGCACTACATAGGCTACCGACCACTTGTCAGCCAGCTAGCTATCAGGTGTGGAGACATACATTGAACAATCTACACTGTTACACAATGGGATCTATTTTGTTTTGCTGTCAACGGTTACATTTTTTAAAGCTGATACAATTTTACATTAAATTTGTTACAAGTATGTTATACTAGATTTAGAAAACGGAGAATGCTGCTTTTCATATAGTTCAATCTGTAAAGAAATCAGGTACAGCAAAGATACTCATTTACAGACCAAACCAAAATCAAGTTCTTTAAAATGAATCAGTGATTGTCGCATTGCTTGATTCATGCGTACAGTGTAGTAGAAGTACACCCTTAGAGGGACAATTCTGGTATTACTTGTATATGTCATTTATTCACGTTTTTTTACTGTAAAGCTAATAACCCTTTCAGTCTGCTGGTTTTTCCCTGATGCCAACCAACTCACTGTTCACACGTAATTACGATAGCTATCCAACATCATTCAACGTGTCATGTGATCAGATTTGATTGTCACTCGAAAGTAAAATGCCACTTTACCACTATCACTAAATAAGAATTAAATGTTCGGAAACTAATCTCCGATTCAGGATACATGTATGAATATATCTAAAAATGTAGAAGTATCTACTTCCAAATCCAAGATGGCTTCTGCTAAATTTGCTGTTGAAAAAACCGATATCATAATGTGTTCACAAGCAGGCATGGTAGAAGTGCGCCCTCTAACGGATAACTGTGTGCTTGAAACAGATCCCACAAATCATATGAGAGACATGAGAACGAACAGCGAAATAAACTGAATGTATACAGTTTTGTGTGTCTAACAGAAATATAATTTGCGGCCGATTGCGCGTAGCTTAGTGAGAATTAAAATGGTTTGCTCCAGGACATGAAACATTGAAGCTTACGATATGTTATATTCAAATGTTTGATGTAAACGATCATTTTGAAATGCTTCCTTATACACACTGGGCTGGCTAACTACGTAACATAAGAATGATGGCAGGATATCGCTGTTGTTATTTGGTAATAGGGTTATCAATAACTCAGTATTAAAACACTGCCTTGTTGTAAATTATATGAATTAACCACGTCACATTCAAGCATTCGCACATAAACCAGTTCATAATTAATTGATATTTCTCTCACCAGTTCTCACACTATTTTGTTCGGGAAAATTTTAAAGTATATTACGATCTAAAAATTATGAACGCCTCTAACGCGTCACAGCCAGTCATTTTATTTTAAGACTTGAAACGCTAAAGTTTCACCTACAGTGATTTTTATCACCACATCCAACACATATTTCGGTTAACACATACCTTTTTGTTTCCAAGTCTCCAGTTTCAGAATACTGTAACCATATTTTTGTAATACATAATCCTAGCTATATATCTTTATTTGAAATTATGATTTCAATCATGTATAAATAACACCCAAATTCTCTTCAAAATGCAATATAGTCACACCCTTTAAAGTGGCCTTATGGATTGAGGATTGGGAATTTATTTTGGATTTTTCATTTATAAAACAATTCCATCATGGCTTCCTAATTGAAAAATCAATGTGAAACAACATTTGCCAAGTCCTTCTTTGTAGTAACTCAATAAATTTCAAAAGATTTAATACAGTGTGTAAAATGTTTGTTATTGTACGTACAATAACAAACTTTTAATACACTTTGTAGCTTTGTGCAATTTATTGAGTTACAATAACAGACTTTGTCAATATTGTTTCGCGTCGATTTTTCAAGTAGGAAGCCATGATAAAATTGTTTTTTAAATCAAAAATCAAAAATAAATACCCAATCCTCATCCATATGGCCACTGCTACTGGATAAATTTTATCATTTATTGAGATATTGGTACATTTGTTAGGTATATGAGCGTGAACAGATTAGTAGCTCAAACGTAAATAGTTTATGATTTTAGTATAGAAGATAATAAAACCGAAATGTGGGCCAACGTGTAGATGATTAGTTTCATATTCCGAATGGCATGCGTGATTAGCTCCATAGGAAATAGTTTGCTATATGTAGACTGTTGCTTATTACTTACTAAACTCGATATCGTCTGTAGTCAGCAGTTTATTCGTGATATATTTTTTTCCTACGATGTAGAGGTGATTGTGTTGGTCGGTTTACCAATTTGTGCCAATTGAACATATGTACACACACAGATCAATTCGTCGGACTCGTTCTTGAGCCTGTTCCATAAATATAGTCAATATTTCAGTCAGCTCTGATACTCATTAGCATTTAGAAAGCATCACCGTACGCTAATAGAATCGCAGGCGTTTTATCTAGGATAACAGGAGATAGAGACGATCACCCGCAATGCGGCCAGGTAGGACGTTGCGGGTGTCTTACAAACAAGTGGTGTACATTGACTGAAAAATGAGATAGTATGTGATATCTGGATAAATGACATCCATCATCTTTTCCTCTACTCAAAATGTTTATAAAAGGTATACTTTCAGGAAATAAAGGTAACGTTTTAATCAACACTGATGTATTACAGATTTTGATGTATGTTTCCATCACAATTTTTCGATTTATCCTGTACAATAAAATCCATTCAAATGTAACTTCTTTAGCAGGCAAAACACCTTTCTCGTATTTGTAATAATCTTGGAGTTATAATTTTCGAGAAATAAGAATAAAAGACCTATGTGTTTCTAAATAATACAAAAAAACAACCATACAACAAAGGACTGCGTAGAGGCAGTTGTGTAATGGTATAAAGGAAAGCAATCAGTCTGTGGCACTACAAAATATGCACTTTGCATCGACAAGAACGGAATGTAGATTAAGAAATCCGACTTTATTAACGCCACGCTGAGCAATTGACAACTATTGTTTGATCCGAGTTGCAATCATAGACGAAATTTGAGACTATTTCAAGCAACAAGGAAAGTAAATGTCGCCCGACAATACAAATAGACGGATTCTTTCAATTGTGGATTCTTCAACACCTGACCACAGATAACCTGTGTTAGACTTGCGCTACTTAACAATGCAATTTAATCGCAATCCACACAGGCGATTACACGTACCTATACTAAAAACGTGATTTGTAAACAGTCAGCGAAAACTGTGTAGGTGTACAGACAAGACGAAGGATAATCTCAGTACAAGTTACAAAAAATACACAATGAATATATACTCTTTATGTGTACATGAAATGCCAAACTGGAAATTCGCTTGTGAACCGGTTAACTATTATGTAAAGTGGCCATAAAACTGTTCTTATCAAATGATGGAATGTAACACAAGTATCTGTACTTCCAACATGCTGTGCTAAGTGTTATTAATCCAATTCAGTTGTTTACTTTCCCTGTTTGTAACAGGTTCCGTATGTCCACGGTTTGATGTCAGCAGTTGTATTAATATATACCGTGAAGTTGACGACGAAAGGCCCTCAACACCACTTCTAATGAGTTGAACATCACTACCATCGATACTTCTCATATTCTAGTTATAGGTTGTTTTCTATCGTTTTGTCCAATAATGAGTTCAAGTTCAAACTATTCAGACCATTTCTATCTGGAGCGGCTGAGATGAAAGACAGTCACAAGACGAATATTTGATAGTGAAGAAGTTGATCATTGATGACAGGCATTACAGTATCTAAAAAAAAACTGCCATACTCTCCATTTCTGAATCATTTTTCAAAACGATCCTGTTTGGTTAATGAATAATGCAACTAAAAATGGTATGCCCCAAGTCTTAGCTAAGCCTATTACCTTAACAGGCGAACCTTTCTATAGTACCTGTATACTGAAACGTAAAACCCACAGTCATTTCATTCGGTTTTGGTTACTTGAATTTATCAAGACTTATATAAATATAGTACAATTTTCTGCTTAAATCGTTGGGAATCCCGCGGAGTATAAACATTTCTGTATACTTTCAAATCGCCATAAAATCCACTAATGGTTGGTGAATAAAACACGCACCAAAGGTACCATCATTACGGTAGAGACATGACAGCATCATAATGAAAGTAGATGAAATATTAATGGTGGGAGAAAATTCTATCATTGGCACAGTGGGTGCCAATGATATCAGGTTAAACTGAGATTTTGATGTCAACATTGCTAGAGATATAATCCTCAACTGTTACATTGATTGTTTCCTCGTATGTAAGTGTATTCTTCATGTTTTAGTACGTTTGATGCATCACTCATCCAAATAAGACGTCGACTAAAGTCTTTAAAAGAGTACTTATGTCAGTATGAGAGAGGTATCCTTTGGTGACATTCAGGAGTCTAAATTGATGATATTCGACACATTGAAAACAGTCAAGGTTGTGTTATTTCAGAACGAGATGTTCCCTCAACATAAGAGGTCCAAAAGCAAATTAAGACTGTTTTCTACATTTTTTTTGCTTGACCGAAACGTATGCGAGCTTGACAACAAATTGAACAGTTTACTGTTCAGAAGAAAATGTTAGCTTTCTTGGAACTTGCGTATATAAATGGAATGCGGTTGTCATCTTGCGAGAGTAATACTTGGTTGTCATATCAACCATGGTTCTTAGTATTAACCTGCAATGTCTAGACATGACGAAGCTGTCAGATAACAGTCTTTGGCAGCGCAATTACTCTGACTCTAGTTCTCCGATAATGATTTCATTTTGAACGACTGAAGGCGTACAATAGTGCACACAGATATTATGTGTGACATGGTACTTTACAAGAACATTAGACTTGTCGCCTCTCTGACGATTTAATTGAAACTATGACAGCTTGTCATTACTGGTATTATCAACTTAGTAACCTGATCATCGTAAACACAGAACACATACAATTACACCCAAGTAGTCGACAGTCTGTTTGAACATTTCTTTTCCCGAGAGAATTTCTTGACGCCCAGGCTAACAAGACCTGTGAACATGTGAAGCAGGCGTTGACAAAGACACATATGTCAAAACGTAATGTTTCTACTTTGACTAAATACATTTACGCCAAGGCAATTAATTTGATAGTGTGCATCATGTTTTTGAAGGAGTCGCAGCAAAATATTTATTGTGCACACTGAAATATTTGCAGCCGGTGGATTGCGAAATATATAGTAACATAGAGCGTCTGTTTATAACAAAATAACAATAACTAGTATAGGGAGACTGTAGGGAAGTAAGTTCGCAAGGACATGTCACTTGGGTTCCACACCTCAGCCGTCACGGTGTCAGTTGTCTGAGCTCAAACTTAGATTATACCTTCAGCAAATAAAGACAAAAAACACCCCATGTATGACTGTAATCTGTATGACCTGATGACATCCAACGTGGATGATTTATAAGAATCAGCAACGTTAATAATTTAGAGTTCACGTCCAAGGTAATACTGTACCTATAATGTAACGTTAGGCTATACTACTGAGGACGTTACTATTATACCGATGTTCTCATAAACTTGACTGTCTTTCGTAGTGTGTTATACTAGTATATGCTACTGTAATCTCTTGACAAAAAAGCAACAAATAAAACGTGGAGGTATTTCATGAATTTGAAACAATTAAGATGTCAATGTGTGTACAAAAACAGAATGTAGCCGCTAGGCAAAAAAGCGTGACTTCAGAGCCGAAATGTAGCATTAGAGATGGACGACTGATGTGATATTGTGTCTACAAATGAATGGTAGGCTAATCACCATAAATAAACTTCTTATACGGACACAGTATGGCGTAATCTCAAATAAGAATAAGAGTTGAACACGAACGCAGCATGGTTCATCAACCAGGTGTCTCTATTCTGCACTAGAGGTCATACGAGGTCAAGCGAAGACACAACCAACCAAACAAGACGAAGACGATCAGGGATTATCCCGCTGAGAAATATTGCTGAGGATGACTAACATATCAATGCGTAATATGCAAACTAAAAAGCAAATCTATTTTTTTACAAACAAATAGAAAACTGTGTGTTATGACGATAAATAATTTGTTGATATCTACAAGTCTATGCTGAGGATTTCGATTGCCTCTGTATCTTTAAGAGTAAGATATCTAGATTATCTAATTGATTATCAAAAAAGAAAACAGGCACCAAATGACACACAGTTTCTTCAGTTGTAATCATTTTGACATTTTCTTATTTCAGACACGTATAGAATATAGTTGTAAAAGAACACAGACATATATAAACCATACTACGATCATAATCATTCATGCCGAAGCACGTAAAGGTCATAGTTCCAATCCAAAAATCTGACCTCAAGAGCATGTCACAACCATTGGTAGCGACTGTGGACCCAAAAGACACAGTTTAGTGTCGATTTAAGACCAAAGGCACAAATAACAACGACACTGGCAGAACCTTACATCTATTTCGAGACTTTTATCCACGGTTAGAAGGTACAAGGAAAACATTAGCACCGAAGTCTGAAGTTTATACAGACTCTGTTCACCGCGAATGTTCACCAGGGGTTTACGCGGCATGAAATGCAATTAGAATTCAGCTAAAGGAAAGTCTGTTAGTGACCTGTGGGAATCCGTCAGTGTATGTATTCATGATATCACAACTTGACATGTAGATTTATTGTGGACAGGTGTCTAAAGAATGTTGATAAAGAGTCCAAGTTTGAAGAATGACTTGTGAAGCATGTTTACAAAATTTGATCATTTTCTTGAAGCCTACGTGAACGAATTTACTTAAGGAACTTTTCACCCATTTTAGATCTAAATTACCAATTCTGTTTACATAAAGTAATACACCTCTATAGCGTTATAAGCAACACCCCGATTTATAGCACAAATCAATGGTTCACGACTCATTCGAAACAGCTACGTATGAACTGTGAGGAAGTACATGTAATTTAAGAATAAACACGCCTTATTGTAAAATTAAAGTACAGTTGTGAGACCTTCAATGCAGCCATATTTTAAGAACTGGTGTTATTGGCTGTATATCAACTATTTCCAGCGGCTGCATCATTACGTTGATACCAATTACCTACGATTCTGAACATTCTAGTATAATGGGCCATTCTGATGGCTCACTAATTCAATATGAGGACAGAAAATTGATCTATCTATATATATACTCCATAAAATATGACATATAGGTTATATTACTAGTAATATGTTGGAAGGATCGTTTAGTTTTACCTGCCGGTCAGGTAGTTTTAGCAAAACATTGCCATGCAAAAAGTACCTTATACTAAATTCAAAGATATTAAACTTATTGATTTATGTGGGTTTTTAAAATAAAATATAATAAAATAAAGGTTATGGTATTTTTGAGCAAGAAATGATGGAAACAGTATAGCTACAAGTGTGTATTTGTATTTGGAACTGCAGATACGATTGTGGCCATCTTTGCATGGTTACGTTACCTTTTTAGGGCATAATACAATGTGATATCGTGCTCTACTCCAAATGCGAAATTGCCTAGATTTATCATGGACATGTAAGGTTTCAAATACTGATTATAAATCATTCACATACCAAAAACTTACAAGCTGAGAATCGATGGAAAAGCCCGATTACTACTGTGACAAGGAATCCTCGTGTCTCGATCGCCAAAGATAAGACGACTTTCCGTCACGATGTACATAAGCTTTTTCTTGATATACAAAAAAAACATGACGTTCGTCTTCTTAATGAAGGTCATTCAATGAAGAGATTTTGAAACAAGTGACTGCAACTGACTGAACGCTTGCTTAACATTGTCAATAATAATGGTAAATCATTGGTTTGGTATTATGTGAAAAAAGTACCTTTTATCAAACCAATAAATCAATAGTCTGTCTTGCTGGCAGTCATTTATACATAATTCTTTTGGCACAGATTTAACATAATCGCACACCATGCCAAAAAGAACTTAATAGGACAGCCTTTAACGGCCCATACTCATTTCGTCTCAAGGACCTCCATGATCAATTATTACCAGTGTGATGAGATCGATTGATTGTGTAATAGTTTGTCTGTGATATATTCACGTCTTGTTTAAAATTATCACCGACCCATGGCCATAGCTATGTAGTGATGTCACGGTGGAATTGAAGAGAAAACGTATGATCATGAAATAGACAATTCTTTATCTAAAACATTCTAAAACTGCAAATAGTTGTTATATTGTCGACCGACCGACCAACCAACCAACCAACCAACCAACCAACCAACCAACCAACCAACCAACCAGCCAGCCAACCAGCCAGCCAGCCAGCCAGCCAGCCAGCCAGCCAGCCAGCCAGCCAACCAACCAACCAACCAACCAACCAACCAAATCTTATAGCTCAGGTATCTTGTATCAGTCATAATGTTTAGTGGCGCTGTGCAGTTATATATATAAGAATATGAAAAGAAATTGCCTACAAGTTTACATTCTGTACACATTGTGCTGTTATCTGTTTGATGACCCAGATCAGATTTTCATTGAAGGGTATGGCTTCGTACACTGGCTTCGTACTCCACTATGACAAAAATTCCCACACACGTTGACTTGGGATATGATAACAGAAATTCACCTGGGACAAATGGATATGCGTAATCCGTACTACTACGTGCACTGGAAGCAAAGGATTATATCAAGAATATGTTGTTTGTGTTAATAGCTACTCACTCTATCGTATACAACGACAACGTTTTGCCAAGTTACCTAATACATTGAAGTTTATCTGAAATTATAACACAGAGTTATAAGTATTGAGTATGATGGTGGGAAAAATGAAATTGTTATGTATATGTAGAGTCAAATTTCAAGGCCATAGTAGACTTTTTAACTTTTGATTAAATCAGATATCGTTTACACTGACCTGACCAAGTATCGAACATATACCATACAACGTTTCTAGCTTAAATATAATCGCTAGCTACATCAGCATGAATAAGAAAATACTAATGATATTAAATAACAGTCGTTTAATCAGTACAAACTTAGTTGATTTCTCGAGAGATGCGTAGCGTCAGTAACGGCTAGCGTGCCAAGAAAGCATCACCCACAGAATGACCATGGCAGATCCACACCATTGATATTCTCCCAAACTAGAGCTGATATTTCTTCCGCGACACTGCGAAATATCAAACCTCTTGACGGTGCCGTAAAAGAGATTATTGTGGTTTACGACGATGATTCACGTCACACATTATCACGATGTACAGTCGCTATTTCAAAACTAAAAGAAACACACAGGAGGATGAAGCAAAAGTTTTGTTACAGTATGAATGTCATACGGACAACATTTTTTATTCTCTTCACGAGTTTTGTAATTTTGTCGGCTTCATCACAATCGTATTTTGATATGTGAGTTTAACTGTAAGTTGCAGACCTTGTCTGTCTGATAATGACACTCCTATACAGATATCCACTTTTAAACCCCATGATATAACACGAGTTGCTATTTTAATTGGGGTTATCCGTGAAAGACGGTGAAAAAACGTGTACTTGTAACAATTTCGATTAACCCAACTCTCCATTGGAGACCAAGTACAGAGTTAAAAAAATCGTGAACATTGCAAAGTACTTGCCAGCGAAGATCCATTAATAGAACACAAATCTGATTATTACAGTACGGAGATATTTGGTGTGTTAATGTGATATACTAGTAGGTATGTCACAATACTATAAAACGATTCTTTTGAGAAGTGGCGTTCACTCTTTGATTAATTGACACGAATAATCTCTCTATTTGCAATTCAGTCCAAAACTGAATGACAAAATGGTTGTACTCTTTTATTCCCCAAGCTATATAACTTTTTAACAGAAATTTGAACAGAACAACATGGGTCTTTCAACATAGTTTTTTTTGTACACACCTTTAATTCAAATGTACATGTCATTTGAAGTCATTATTTGAAGTCATTATGCTTTTGTCTCGTGCTTTACAATTGTTTTAATGTTGATGATTTTTTTAATGCATTATTTTTTTTGTATTTTGCTGCATATTTTATTGTGTATGTTATTGTGTGTGTTTTGAGTTGATTATTTCCTGTGTTGATTTATTTTTCTATCTGTTTTGTGGCAGGCATTTGAATTTCCCTTAAATAAAATATTGTCTTGTCTTGTCTTGTTTTGTCTTGTCTTGTCTTTACTGGAATATGGTTATTAGTAAGGTATGTCAGGTGTTAATTAATAACACCTCTAAGAGGTTGCATTGTCTGATAAGATATACGTCAACGAACCGATCCATGGTGTGAGATGAATGCATGCCACGTATGTGCACCAGGGAGACGATGGAAATAGTGAAGGCTGTGGTGAGTGTGAATCAAACGTGTATGGTTACTTCACAATTTGGAAGTGACTGACATTGGTAGAAAAGCCAGAGATTTACCAAATAATACGTTTCCATCGTTACTTGCTTGCTGTGGCGAGTACTATTATCTAATAGAATTACCTCGCACAGCATATATTTTCCGATTTTTGACTAACAATTTTTACATTAGCTACAAGCTTAAAAATTAGTCTACTTTTTACCTAAAAAGGTGACATGTACTTGAAATTTTACTTCCTTCGGTACGCTAGTCTTGCTAGGGGGCAACTCCTTACAAATCAACGCTCTAAAGCCATCTAAAGCCTGATACATATTCCGAAGTAGTACGTCGTAATTGGGCAATGGTTGGATTACTTAGATATTTCTTTTGTGATGAATCTCTTTCATACTTATCAAGCACAGTCATGTCTGATTGTACCGACAATTGCTGCTCTGTTTACTGTAAGTCACTCAACTTACGGACTTTGCATCTATTGATAGACTTACCGATTTTATATTTCAAGAAACGAAAAATACTAACATATAATATGTCGGGACTTGTGGATGGAGAAAGGCGTATTGTATACTGTAGCATAAATATTCTATGGCACAAACTCTAATCTAGGCGAGGGAATTGCGATCCCTCATACATATATTGTAAGAATGTGTGAATAGATTTTCATGATAACAATTTCAGTATTTCATGTCATTTTGTATTCTATAACAAAATGGCTTGATTCCGATCTTTTGTACTCAGAATATTTGCCTGTTATATCCAGGACAAAGACTTCTGACAATGAAAAATTAATATGCCCTACCACATGGCAAAAGACTATGAACAAAGTTTTGAAAATTTTATATTTCTATAGTAAAGAAATTTAAATGACAATAACATTTACTCAAGTGGTGAAAACTAATAACAGGCCACTTATGTACAACAATTCTAAATAGTATTTTGAAATAAATATGGTTTGTACGAAGAATGATATAGGCTGAGAGTTTTCTTTTTATCGAGTTTAAAATGTAAACAGACACATACTATTTTTGATACCAAGTTTTGTTATATTTTCTCGTTATCGCACAAATCCAAACTTACCATCAGCGTATCCTTTTGTCACCGAACTCAATATACACAGCGTACATACGATGTCATGTAAGATACACTTATGGGATCATACGATCCCAAGAGATCAAGTTTACCTTCATAATTTACTCTGGTTGCATGCGTGGTAAAGTGTTCATACATGAATGAATATGTTAATACCTGTAAAGACCATTACTATCTAGTCCGTATTTAATGTAAATGATGTAAAAGACACTCTGCTATCTGGGGTAATGAGTGTCGACCATTAGGAGACATTACATTTCCACAGTGAAACCAAAATAATCATATATAGAAAGGTTGTCATAGCTACCCTATAATAGGATCCAACATCTACGCATCTTTTATTCATTTTCATTCCTTTCGAGATTTTTATTCATTTATTTTACACTTATGCTGTAAACCGAGGGAAATGATTGCTACATAACAGCACGAGGGGTAATATGACGTATATTAATGCCCAAATAAGGAAAGGCAATAAGCGTTTCATAACAAATAGCATTCTGAGGCACATAATTATTCTTTCCAGAGTCAAAGGGAATCATTAGTAAGACTCCTGTGGTACTGCAATAGTGCCCTTGGGAAAATAGAAAACGATTATTGCCATCTTTATGCAAATTGAGGTCGCTATGGGGTCACTAGTACACATCACGTGACGCGGTCCAAGCCAATCATTAAATGCTATATGAAAACGATATCTTATAATTCTGTATAATGTCAACACTTTTGCTTTAGTAATTGATATATGTGAATCCCCTGTTTACAATAAAATATAGTTTTGATAGTTACCCATACTAGTTAATATTGAAGTCTGGATATCCCAACATGTCATCATCATGATGTACAAAGTTACCCTTTCATCACGATCGTCTACTTAATGTACTGGTGCAAATTAAACAGGAGATAAAATCAGTGACCAATTACTTTTGTGCGACCATTGTGCATATCCTAAAGCATCTCGCCAATATCTAAACTTATTTCCCAAGTTTACTCCATTAATAAATCAAATTTATGTCAAATATCCTGTTGTCAACTACATATATGCTGCCATTTATCTGACCCCTGAACTCACTCATACGTCACTCTCCCACTTCCCTGAACAAACTCACAAAACAAGCTTATTAAGAGTAATGATACTTCCGGTAATTCATCATTTGACTGTCTTGTATGATCCACAGATATCTAAATATGGTATCAGGTGATGACGTGATCAAGCACGCCATGGGGACATTGATAATTTGGTAAGTGCCGATACAGAGGTTTGCAGATTTAAGGCAACAATTAGTCACTGTGACATTAGTATACTATGGAATGAAAGATATACATACGGAGAGAGAGAGAGAGAGAGAGAGAGAGAGAGAGAGAGAGAGAGAGAGAGAGAGAGAGAGAGTGATATACCATAGTAAGACATAAACTACTCATTATTACAGAAAAAAAATACATAAGGAGATCTACTACTACGTCTAACACCCACATTGTGTAGTCAAGGTTACCGTATTTTCTTTACAAAGTACATATATGTACATGTTAAGAATAAACACACATATAATACTATTCTTACGTAATCTACAAAAGGCACACCGTTTAGAGCAAATCATACAAATGGCTAAGTTTTAAAAGGCTAGGACACATGTATATAGTTAACATTTACTGACGTGTACAGTAATAGGCAAGGCTCCTACGAAGCCTTATATAATAGATTATATTGAATGTTGAAAACAATTCAAGACTGCAAGGTTTAAGCAAGCGGATAGTCCGATCACAAAAATGTTGGTCTTTTTCACCCCTACTCGTTCAAAAACTGAAGCACAGTATCTTCGTTCCG